>NC_012877.2:26350576-26462391 GCF_000003195.3 Sorghum bicolor
AACCAGGTTCGTAGTTAATTCCTGGGTGTCGCGATATTATTACGTCGGTTATCATAACGTCTGACCCTTACCCTTTGTTTTGTAGGCTCGTCAAGCACCCAACCTCCAGCCGGCGTCGAGATTGCTTCACCTCGTCCCGCGCCTACTCCGCCGCCACCGACTCATGATGCGGCCCCCCAGACGCGAGCGTCAGAAGGAGCCCCCGAGCCCTCTCGATTGGGGGTCGAGGGGGAACCCATCACCATCAGCGATACGTCTGATGGCAACGAAGCGCCTGGGGGCGCTCGACCCATGGAGGAAGAAGCGTCGACTCCCAACATCGCGGGACGGACTCCCTGGCCCGCGGGCCTTCGAGCCCTCGAGGCGTAAAGGAAGATGGTGGAGGAGGAGGGGCGGGAGCGCGAGGCGACGCAGCCGTCGCTGGAGCAGCAGCAGCAGCGACCCCAGCCGGAGGAGCAGCTGCAGCATCAGCAGGAGGAGCAACGGCAGCAGCTGGGGCAGCAACAGCAGCTAGGGGGCCAAGAGGACGAGCTACTCGAGCCCCCGCCTCAAATTTTGGCCGAACCGGCGCCACTGGCGTCGCAAGAGCCCGGCGATCAAGAGGGAAATTTGCCGGTGTACGGACCTCCCACCCCAGCGTGGCTCCTCCCGGGGGCGCCTGCCGCGATCCGGGCAGAGTCGGGACGAGCGGACGGAGTGGTGGCGCTCGCCTGCATGATGCGCACCCCCACCGACCCCGAGTCCGAGATCAAGAGGACACTCTACGGCATGGACGGGATCGCCCCAGGGTTCCTCCGGGAGCGTCGAGCATGGGAGGACCGCTTTCCCTCTGAGGAGGATGAGATCGGGTCGTCTGGGAACAAGGACGGTACGTGGAAGACGGTGGATGACGACGGGCGGTTCCCTTGCCTCGCCGACCTATTCTTGTGCCACGGGGGTTCCCTCGAGACCGTCGAGAATTTTCTCCGCGGCGTCAAGGTGCGGGCTGATCGGGAAATGGAGAACTGGTGTCCCGATCGGATTCGTATCCGAGCTTCCACCGACCCGTCCGAGCCCAATATCTTCCTCGACGACAAGAAGGAGGTCGAGAAGTGGGAGCATGTCGAGGAGCTCCGCCTTTGGATGAAACACGTGGTGGGGCTCCTATCGGACGTCATCAACAACGGGCTCGGGCCAGCTTATTTTGTAAGTGTTTCTCGAATTCCAATCTTTATGGTGCTTTCTGGTTTCCGTATTCTAATCCATCCGACCCCTGATTCGCAGGATATGAAAGAGACCTCTCGCATTAAATCCAGCTTCATACATGCCACGAGGGGCGGATGGGAGCAGCTTCCCCTCCTCAAGGATCAACTCCTCGAGTCGCAGGAAAAGCTGCTTAAGGCTTACAAAGATCTCATAGCACTCGAGGAGGAGAAGAAGGCGAGGGAGGCTGCTCTGGCCGAGGCCCGGGAGGTCTCGAAGAAGGCGGAGGAGGAGGCGATGCGGCTACGGGAGCGGGCTCTTACGGTCGAGGAGGCCGCGTCCAGAGCCCGGGAGGAGGCCCTGTCCTACAAGAGCGTCATTGCGGATCTAGACAAGGAGAAGGGCCTTCTATAAACCGACCTGGACTCCCTCCGCGATACCTTCCAGAAGATGAAGGTGGCGTACATGGACAATGAGGTCGCCAGGGGTGCCGCCGAGGGCGCAAAGAAGAAAGCCCTCGAAGACCTCGAGATGGAGCGAGCTCGATCCCGCAGTCTCTCTGACGACGTCGAGCGTCTGAAGGGAGAACTGCTGGAGAAGAGTGGAGCCGTCGCTCAGGCTGGCAGGGTGATCGAAGATCTCCGCGTCGCCAATACTGAGCTGACGCGCTCCAACAAAGAGATCGAGCGTGCCAACACCAGATTGGTTGGCGAGAACACGGCTCTAGAGGAGAGCATCAAAGGTATGTTCCCTTTGTCGAATTTCCTTTTCGAGGTGTGCTTGAGTTTTTCCTAAAGCTCCTTTGTATTGGCATTTGTAGGGCTCAAGGACGAACTCCTGGCCGCCCAAGCCGAGGCTCGCAACGCCAAGGCTCAACTCGAGGCTGAGGTTGCTTTGAACCGTCGAGTGCGGACGGCGATAAGCGATCTCTCGACCTCTTGGGAGGTCGAGCCTATGGATGAGTCGAGGGAGGACGCCCGAGGCGACGCCCTGATCGACCAGTTGTGCTACATAGGCGCAACGCTGCGAGATCGGGTGCGGGATGCCCTCCACATCGGGGTGAAGCGGGCGATGGCGGTTGTCTGCTCGGGCTTCTCCTACGACATGGAGGTGGTGTCCCATGGCTTCCTCCCCGACATCTCCAAGACCGACGCGGAGAACGAGGAGAGGCTCCATGCCTTGATCGACGACGCGGAGGCTCTTGGGGAAAGGTTGGCCAAGCTCTTCGAGCCTGAGGTGCTCCCTCCTGAGGCTAGCTCGGGCGGAGGTGAGGGCGGTGAGGATCGTGCCATTGACTGAGGCCTGCGAGTCTGCTCAGGGCGCTTGAGGCCCCTTGTACGATACTTTATTAATTTTGCTGTTACATGATATAGTATCTTTTCGTAATTGTTAACTGCTTATTTGTCTTTCCGCTCGAGGTCCCATTTGTTTCTCTTTATTCCTACGTTTGTATCCCTTGCTCGATCCTTCGTCAGAAACAACTCGATTTCCGTAGCCCAGGGGCGTGGGAGTTTTCCGGCTCATTATCCCTCGGCCTTTGAGGGGCTCGAGGTGCCTTAGCTACTCGAACCGTGCGAGGTTTACCAAGCAAGAAAAGAAAATTTCTTGGCTTTTTCGACGCTTGGGGAGGGGTCGTCCCTCTGGTAGCCCCCGAGGGGGTGCGGACTATGATGGGTCATGGTCGGCATCCCCTTTTGACGTCGAGACTATAACTCGTAACTATTTTTGGTACAGAAAGAAGCCGCTCGAGGGAAAGACTTTATTTATTCATGCGTTCATTTACAAAGTCTTCGTACAAAATGTAGGATCGTAAGTCTAGGACTTCTAGGGGTAGAATCGACGTAGCTGTTCGATGTTCCATGCGTTGGTGAAGACTGCCCCCTTTTCGTCCGCCAATTTGTACGTTCCTGGCTTAAGGACCTCGGCCACCACATACGGGCCTTCCCAAGGTGGGGTCAGCTTGTGGCGTCCTTGGTTGCTTTGCCGGCGTCGTAGGACAAGGTCGCCTACGTTGAGGTCCCTCTTGCGCACGTGCTTGTCGTGGTAGCGTCGGAGTCTCTGCTGATATCTAGCAGAGTTGAGGAGGGCCATGTCTCGAGCCTCCTCGAGTTGGTCGACTGCGTTTTCTTGAGTTTCTTTGTTCGATTGCTCGTTGTAAGCCTTGAGTCGAGGTGACCCATACTCGAGGTCTGTGGGGATGACAGCCTCAGAGCCGTAGACCATGAAGAACGGGGTGTATTTGGTGGCCCTGCTTGGCGTTGTCCTTAGGCTCCATAGGACTGAGGAAAGCTCCTCGACCCATTTCTTGCCGAATTTCTTCAATCGATTGTAGATCCTTGGCTTGAGTCCTTGCAAAATCATGCCGTTGGCACGCTCGACCTGGCCGTTAGTTCGAGGGTGGGCTACTGCGGACCAGTTCACACGGATGTGATGCTGATCGCAGAAATCCAAGAACTTTCTGCCAGTGAACTGGGTGCCGTTGTCGGTGATGATGACATTGGGGATCCCAAACCGATGGATGATGTCGGAGAAGAAAAGGACGGCCTGCTCGGAGCGGATGTTGGTGATGGGTCGAGCCTCGATCCATTTGGAGAACTTGTCAATAGCCACCAGCAAATGGGTATACCCTCCTTTCGCCTTTTGTAGAGGTCCTACTAAATCGAGCCCCCACACCGCAAACGGCCAGGTGATGGGGATCATCTGAAGAGCGTGGGCGGGCAGGTGCGTCTGTTTGGCGTAGAATTGGCACCCATGACACGAGCGTACGAGCTCGATGGCATCCGCCACGGCCGTTGGCCAGTAAAAGCCTTGCCGAAAAGCGTTTCCTACAAGGGTCCGTGGGGCGGCGTGGTGGCCACAAGCCCCCGAGTGCAGGTCGTCGAGGAGTTTTCGGCCTTCCTCTACGGTGATGCAACGTTGTAAGACCCCCGTCGGGCTCCGTCGATATAGCTCGTTGTCTTCGCCATAGATCACATATGATTTGGCCCGTCGAGCAATACGACGAGCTTCTGTCCTGTCTTCTGGCAACTCACCGCGGATAAGGCAGTCGAGGAACGGTGTGCGCCAATCGAATGGTCGACCCGGTCGTCGTTCTATTTCCATCACCTCTTCCTCCATCAAGAGCGCATCGACAGCATTGGTTGGTTGGGCGATGGTGGTGTCGACGCCAGCCCCCGTGCCTAGGTCGACGGATGGCTCATGAAGATCCTTTGAGAATGCATCAGGCGGCACTGTGCCTCTGGTAGATGCAATCTTGGCGAGTTCGTCGGCTGCCTCGTTGTAGCGTCGAGCGACATGGACAAGCTCGAGGCCGTGGAATTTGTCTTCGAGTCGACGCACCTCCTTGCAGTATGCTTCCATTTTTGGGTCATGGCAACTCGAGGTTTTCATTACCTGGTCGATGACGAGTTGGGAGTCGCCTCGGACGTCGAGGCGTCGGACTCCTAACTCGATAGCGATCTTGAGACCGTTGACGAGGGCCTCATATTCTGCGACATTGTTAGATGCGGCGAAATGAATCCTGATTATGTACCTCATGTGGACGCCCAAGGGTGAGATGAACAGTAGGCCGGCCCCGGCCCCAGTTTTCATGAGTGACCCGTCGAAATACATTGTCCACAGCTCCGCCTGGACCTGAGTTGGGGGAAGCTGGGAGTCCGTCCATTCCGCGACGAAGTCTACCAGGGCTTGCGATTTGATGGCCTTTCGAGGCGCGTAAGTGAGAGTCTCGCTCATGAGCTCGACCGACCACTTAGCTATTCTTCCCGTGGCCTCCTTGCTCTGGATTATCTCGCCCAAGGGGAAAGAAGAGACCACCGTGATAGGATGACCAAGGAAGTAATGTTGCAGTTTGCGGCGGGCAAGGATTACGGCGTAGATCAGCTTCTGGATTTGGGGGTAACGCGCCTTGGTCTCCGAAAGCACTTCGCTGACGAAATAGACTGGCCTTTGGACCGGCAGCGTGTGACCCTCCTCTTGTCTTTCGACCACCACCGCCGCGCTGACGACCTGGGTCGTCGACGCGACGTAGAGGAGTAGCGGCTCCGCAGGTTGAGGTGGAACCAGGACTGGTGCCGAGGTCAGCGTTTTTTTCAGTTTTTCAAGTGCTTCCTCGGCCTCGGGGGTCCAAGAAAAGCGCTCGACCTTCTTTAGGAGTCGATATAACGGTAATGCCTTTTCTCCTAGCCTCGAGATGAAACGGCTCAGAGCCGCCAGGCACCCCGTGACTTTCTGTACACCCTTGACGTCTCGGATCGGCCCCATTCTCGTGATGGCCGAGACTTTCTCGGGGTTGGCCTCGATGCCGCGCTGCGAAACGATATAGCCTAGAAGCATGCCTCGAGGTACACCGAAGACGCACTTCTCGGGATTGAGCTTGATCTGGCTGATGCGTAGACAGCTAAAGGCAATCTCGAGGTCCTGGATCAGGTCTCCTCGTCGCTTAGACTTGACGACAATGTCATCGACGTAGGCTTCGACCGTCGACCCTATGTGTTTGCCGAAAACGTGGAGCATGCAACGTTGATACGTAGCTCCGGCGTTTCGAAGCCCGAATGGCATGGTCACGTAGCAATACATCCCAAAAGGCGTGATGAAAGAGGTCGCGAGCTGGTCGGACTCCTTTATTTTTATTTGATGGTAACCGGAATATGCATCAAGGAAAGAAAGGGTTTCACATCCCGCGGTAGAATCGACAATCTGATCAATGCGTGGTAATGGAAAGGGAACTTTTGGACATGCTTTATTTAAACTAGTATAATCGACACACATCCTCATTTTCCCATTCTTTTTCTTAACTAATACAGGGTTCGCTAACCAGTCAGGATGATGAACCTCCTTGATGAATCCGGCCGTCAAAAGCTTGTGGACTTCCTCGCCGATGATCTTGCGCTTTTCCTCGTCGAATCGGCGCAGCCGCTGCTTCACTGGCTTGGAACCGGCTCGAATCTCCAAGGAGTGCTCGGCGACTTCCCTCGGTATGCCTGGCATGTCCGAGGGACTCCATGCAAACATATCAGCATTTGCACGGAGAAAGTCGACGAGCACGGCTTCCTATTTGGGGTCGAGGTCGGTGCTGATCGTCAGCACCTTGCCGTCGGAGTTGTTGGGGTCGAGCGGGATCTTCTTAGTTCCTTCCGCCGCCTCGAAGCTGCCCGCATGACGTTTAGGCTCTGGAGCCTCAGCGGCCATGGCCTCGAGCTTTGCAACGAGCTCGGTGGAGCTCTCGACCGCCTCCCCGTACTCGACGCACTCGACGTCGCACTCGTACGCGTGCTCGAAGGAGGAGCTGATGGTGATGACGCCTTTGGGACCAGGCATCTTCAGCTTCAAGTATGTGTAGTTGGGTATAGCCATGAACTTGGCGTAGCCCGGGCGCCCGATGATAGCGTGGTACGTGCCTCGGAACCCAACCACCTCAAAGGTGAGGGTCTCCTTCCTGAAGTTGGCGGCCGTGCCGAAGCAGACCGGTAGGTCGATTCGACCTACTGGCAGTGCCTTTTTCCCTGGCACGACGCCATGGAAACCGCCGGCGCTTGGCTGGAGGCGTCCTCTGTCGATGCCGAGGAGATCGAGGGTCTCGAGGTAGATGATGTTGAGGCTGCTGCCGCCATCCATCAGCACTTTCGAGAGTCGGGTGTTGACGATGATGGGGTCGACGACGAGCGGGTAGACGCCTGGGGCGACCACCTTGTCGGGGTGATCTTCTCGGTCGAAGGTGATGGGAGTGCTTGACCAGCTAAGATACTGGGGCACCGCCATTCTTGCTGCAAAGACTTCGCGACGCTCCCTTTTGCGCTGCCTCGCGGTCAACTGAGTCGAAGGCCCACCATAGACCATGTAGCAGTCGTGGACGGCGGGGAAGCTGTCGTCATCTTTGTTGTCCTCCTTGCCGCCAGCCTTCTCCTTCTTGGAGTCCTCGCGCGTATCTTTTTTGAACCCCTGACCGTCGAAATGCTTTCTCAGCATACGACAGTCCTTGAGTTTGTGGTTAGCGCCTCCCTTATGGTAAGGGCACGGCTCCTCCAACATCTTGTCGAAGATGCCTCCCTCCGGAGGGCCTCGCGGCTTCTTTCGATCCATCGCGGCGACGAGGTCGTCACCCGAATCTCCCTGGTGGGACTGCCGCACTTTCTGCTTCTTTTTATTTTTCTTGAGGCCTCGACTGGAAGTCCCATCTTCATCGACGGGCTGCTTGCCTTTTCTTCCTTCTGAGCTGAAGAAGGCGCCGACTGCCTCCTCCCCTGCCGCGTAGTTAGCTACTACGTCCATCAGCTCGTCGACGGTCTGAGGTCGATTGCGGCCTAATTCCCGCACCAAGTCTCGACTGGTGGTGCCCGAGACAAACGCCAAGATGACGTCATGGTCGGGGATGTGTGGCAACTCAGTGCGCTGCTTCGAGAAGCGTCGAGCGTACTCTCGAAGAGTCTCTCCTGACTTCTGCTTGCATTTGCTGAGGTCCCACGAGTTCCCTGGCCGTATATAGGTCCCTTTGAAATTACCCTCGAAGACTCTGACCAGGTCAACCCAGTTGTGAATCTGATTGGCTGGGAGTTCCTCGAGCCATCGACGGGCGGTGTCAGAGAGGAAAAGGGGTAGCTGTCTGATGATGGCTCGATCATCCCCCCGAGCGCCACCTAGCTGACAAGCCAGCCTGAAGTCGGCCAGCCATAGCTCTGGCTTGGTTTCTCCATTGTACTTCGCGATGCTGGTTGGGGGTCGGAATGGACTAGGCAGGGGCGTGCTGCGAATCGCCCTGCTGAACACCCGCGGGCCCGGTGGCTCGGGGGCCACCCGGTCGTCGTCGCTGTCGTACCTCCCACCGCGATGCGCGCTATAACCACGTTCTTCCGCGTCTCCGTGCCGGCGGCGTCTATTTTCTTTGACGTCGTGTCGCGCGTCGTGTCGACGTTGATTGTCGGCAGGGAGGATGAGAGCGGTCTTTCAACCTCGAGGGGGAGGTTGTTGCTGGACAGACACCTCCTCTTCGATTAGAGGCTGTTCGTCGCGCTTCTCTGTGGCAGCCCCTCGTCGTCGAGATGCCGAACTTTCGGCTTGTTGAACTGCTGCCACCTGGAGCAATGTCTGAACTTCATCTCGAATTCGTCGGGCCTGGGAATTTGATGGTTCTGGCATGTTACGTAGCAGCATCGTCGCTGCCACTACATTCTGGCCTGCTCGAGGGAAACGGCCGACAGGTTGCTCCGCCTCTGTGTCACCGACGATCTGTCGATGTACCTCTCGAGCGCGTCTGCGGACACTTCCGCCCGGCGGGTAGGGCAGGTCTTGTTCGAGGATTTGCTCGAGCAGGACGAGGCGCTCGCGATCTTCGTCGAGCTTCATCTTGAGCTCCCGCAACTGCGCGAGCTGCGCAGTTCTATCTTCCTGAGGAAGAGGGTCGAGCCGTCCGTCGTTCCCAGGTGTCCTGGGGTCTTCTTGCGCCGCGGGGGCTCGACCACCCGCAGCAGCATCCCGTGTCTCGTCGGTGGTTTCTGCCGCCCCGTCGAGGTGATAGCATTCCCTCGTAGGGTCATAGCTGTCTGTCTCGGAGTCGGAGTCCGGTTCGGCAGCGTGGAAACACCCACGCCCTTCCTCCAGCCATCGTTGCCTGAGGGAGGTGATCGAGTATCGTCCGGGGCCTAGACGGCGGAGGCCTCGTACTCGGGAAAGGTCCGGCAGTTCGGACGTCGGCCGCCGCGCTTCAGAGCTACGTGGGATGACCATTGGTCTTTCCACGTACGTCTGAGCGTTTGGGCATATCGTCTTGGCGAGCGACGCCGCGGCGTTGTCCAACCCGAACGGCGGTGCCGCCCTTGGAGAGAACAACCCGTGTGGAAGTAGCCTAGCTGCGGTGGGGGAGGGCGCGCGAGACGCGTCTCCCCCCGTCGTCGCGCGGTGTTGAGTCGTCGTGCTTGTTGCTCGGTCACACGGTGTTGCCGACCCGTGGCCCACATCCTGCCTTGCACGAGTTGTTGGTCGTGCCGAAGCAGAGGGGCCGCGGTGGTGCTGCCCGCGCCTCTTCTTAGG
This sequence comes from Sorghum bicolor, assembly GCF_000003195.3. Classification (NCBI taxonomy): domain Eukaryota; kingdom Viridiplantae; phylum Streptophyta; class Magnoliopsida; order Poales; family Poaceae; genus Sorghum; species Sorghum bicolor. The sequence goes on from NC_012877.2 coordinate 26,359,784, forward strand.
CGGGGAGGCGTGGTGGTGAGGGCGCCTCGGAGCCTTCAACCGTGCTGGCGTAACGCGGACTCCTCCTGGTCCTTTGACTGAGAGTAAGATCATGTCGTAGCCGGAGCCCGTAGACACGAACTCGAGACTCCCAAACCAAATCACCGTGGAGCGCGGAAGCGGCGAGGCAAGAGTAGCCATCCGGGAAGTAGTGGGAAATCGGTGAAAAACACGCAGGACCCCTACCTGGCGCGCCAACTGTCGGTGTTTTTCCCCCGGGGTGTCACACCAACGAGTAAATTTGTATGCGTGCTCCCCTTCCCGGATGGTGATGCAAGAAGACACAGAGATTTATCCTGGTTCGGGCAAGAGAAGGCCCTACGTCCAGCGGGGGGAGAGAGTTTTTATTATCTTGCACCTAAGTGCTTGTACAGGGGCGAATACATGCGTGGTATGAAGTGTGTAGCTCTACTACGTGTGTGTGTGTGTTCTTGTGTTGTGATGTCCTCCTCTTCTATTCCTGAGTCTCTCCTTTTATAACTCCAAGGAGAGACACAGGGTACATGCATAGATGTTAGAGTAGGGATCGATAGCCGCATGGAGCGCTGACCTACTCGAGGCTTCCGTACGGCATGGCCTCGAGCCGTCCCATCTTGATAGCTCGGTGATGATTACGCGTGCTCCTGTGTTCTGCCCTGCCAGCCGCCTTGTGCAGGTTCTGAGGTCGCATGCTTGTACGGTATGGTGGCAGACCCGACGGGGTAGCTGTGATGAAGTCAGTCGACGCCCAACTTGTCCCTAGGAAGGGGGCCTGTTTGGTCGAGGGTCGGACGCCGTGTAATATGCTGGTATCAGGAGCGCTGACCTTGGGTGTCTCGAGGGGGTCCCGATTAGACGTTCCATCCTGGTTTCCTGCGTCCTGACACGCCCTGGGTCGTTCGGTGGGAAGGCTGCAAAAAGAACGATGGGACAGAAGCTTGCTCCCTATCACGCCTTCCATGACCTGTGTGTTAGGTGGGGAAGCGTCAGGTGCATTTAATGCTCCGGCTCGCGTGCGCGCGTCGGGCGGCGGACAGTGTCCTCGCGCCCGACACCTCTCGGTTCGCTCGAGCCCGCTTCCGTCATCGACGGCAGTCGTCGCTCGAGTCCTGAACCGATTCGCTCGAGGCTATTTCCGTCTTCGAGGCGGCAACCGTCGATGGCGGCGCATACGTAAGATTAGGGCGTCGAATTAAGGATCTCGACCTTCGTACGGGCAATCTCATAATGCGTATCGCTGAGGGTACCCCTTACCGATACCCTCGACAAACCTTGTAATATGTTTGTGCTCATAGGCCATGTGGTTGGCATGGTTTGTGTCTTGATCATGTCATTAAATAATTAACTATAGGGTTAAATGCTGTTCTGGACAGCAAGGTAGCAATTTGGTTATTACTTAATGATAACTTGACTTTCTGTGGAACTAGTCTAAAGCAAAGATGTTCCAAACTTGTGGAACTAACTATGGTTTAAATTTGAGGTCGTTTGGCCAAGTAGTTTAAAAGTTATAGATGTTCCAAGTTGGGTTCCAGAAATAGGTGTTCTCTGTTTTTCTGGGACAGAATCTGGAACTTTATTTAAATGACCAGTTTTAATTATGAATCTTGCTGTCATGTCTAAAGATGAATTGGAGACAATTTCATAAGCTTTCCAGAATGTCCTTACTCATGTTTGTTGGACCTGTCTATCTTTGGTTATGATTTATTTTCTGAGTATACTTGTTTTGTGTTGCTTGCTGTTTTAGTAGCATGGTAAGTCTTGGGTTACATTAACTTGTTTACTTGTGTGAGCTTGTATAACTGTTGCTCCGTAAATGAGTGTCCAGTGAGTTGTTTGTGTTATTAAGCATTCATCGTTAGCATGTGCATCTTCTTATTGTTCGAGCATGCAATAGGTGCACCGGACGTGGCAGTTTCCTTCGAGCTCCAAGCGAATCCCGAAGGTCAGGAGGGCAGCCAGGAGGTGGAGGTCCAGCAAGCCGGACTCGAGGAGCCCGAAGAAGAAGTTGAGTGCCCGAACCACGAGCCGGCATCGTTCGTGAAAGGCAAGCCCCAGAGCATTCTAAGCCTCCCCTTATTTTCGAAAAGTTTACTTAATACGTTATATCTATTGATGCATTACGTATAGGAGTTGTGATGAAACTGTTGCTGCATTCTACTCTATCCTTGTCCAGATAACTCACCCTCCCTGGTTGTAGAGTTAGGTTCGAGTAGCAGCTTAGCTATGCTTTAATCGGTAGAAGTCGGGTGATATCCTGTCACCTGCGCGAGATAGGGTTATGTCGGATCACGATGGTCTATATGTGCTATCGTGGATGGAACCTGATTAAATTGACTTAAGCCGGGTGGAGTTTTGCAAGTTTGTAGTAACTCTGTCTGTGGCAGCTAAGGACCGATCGTTGTACGTCCTCTTGTCATGTTGAACGCATGCCTGACACTTAGTTGACCGGATAACTCGTTCCGACCGCGAAGCCGAGTAGTATGACTCAGGCCGGAAGACCGGCAAGTATAAAGTGCGCACTACCGGAGGAAGTGCGGTGTGCGGGAGACCATTGGCGTAAGTCCAAAGGCAGGTGAGTTAAAATTCCTGACCTCCCTGGCAGAGTGGTAGCCCTGGGAGTGCGGCGCTGATCGGAGCCGCGATTCCTGAGTCGTACCAAAGGTGACCCTTTGGCTCTCCGGCAGGGGATGCTTGGGTGAGTGCTAGGAATAACCCTCCAGCTGGATAGGAATTCGATTCGAATCGCCGTCTCTTCCGGTTAGTGAGAACTTGACAGAGCAGCGGCAAACGTAGCATTCACTAATGAACTTGGTTCGTGATAATGATGATAGCAAGAAGAACATATGATGAATTTGATATGGTTATTATTGTTTGTAATAATCAAGTGATGTGTTGTAGTACAGGTGCTAATCTAGTGGTAGGCTGATGATAAATAAATATGATGCTCTTAAAATAACTTAGTTGTAAGTTAAGCTTTTGGCAAAAGGTGAGTCAACCAACTCCACTTAAGATTTAGCCTTGCATGTCCCTTGGTGTCTTTTGTGTTTTACTAGACGGGTAAGTCTAGCTGAGTACATCCTCGTACTCAGGGTTTATTCCCACCTGTTGCAGATGATATCTTCTATGACGGTTTCTGCAAGACCTGTCTCCATCCCGCTGGGGATGAGGACTAACCGTTGGGCACGGTTCTCTACTCTTCTCGTCAATGATGCTTTTGGAAGGATGGCATAGACTCTGGCAGTAACAAAACTTGTGAACTGAACTTTGAACAAGTGTGTGTAACTAGTTTGCTTCCGCTACTTCAAACTTGGGTTGTAATAACTTAATGACTCCGATGTGGTGCCGCTTCGTCGGCAATGAATGACTATGTAACATTCGTTGTGTTTATGCTGAACTATTACGATCTTGGTTTGTTGCGAGTTGGTTTGAAGTCCTTCATGATTTCGATTGACTACCGGGATTATATGGGCTCAAGTTTAGAAACTTGATTGTTTGACGATCGTTTCTGCACTTGAACTCTTATAATTTGGTCGGTTCGGTGACAGCTGGCATCGGAGCAAGTTCAGCATTATAAATGCAGCGTTTGTGTATTTAAAACAAAAGAGTTTTTAAATAAAATGGTGTATAATAAGTAATCAAGTTATGCCAGTGGTCGAATCCTCCTTGCCCACATAAGGACTCTAGGTGGCTATTTAAGTACTGACTTGGGGGGGGTTTAATTATGCATCTCCGGCAGTACTCAGGTATGGATGTGTGATGACCGCACTATGCTACCCTGTGGTCTAATGGTGGAGGTAGCCTTCATATGTGAATTAGCCACATATGTCGCTAGATTTAAATTATGCAACGTCGCACCTACGCTCAGGTAAGTGGGAGCTGTGAGAGCATGATCGTCCAAACGGCGGTCTAGGGGAGTGTTCGCGGTGGTTTTCTGGAGTGGTTACATGTCGAAACCATGGAACCACGAAAGAAACTTAATTGGGGAGTATTTAATTTCTCGGGTAGTTGTGGTGTCATTGTTTGAGCATGTTGGGCTTGCCCAAGCAATGTGCACTTAGTTTACTGCTTTCTTGAGTGATATATATTGGGAACTATTGGGCTGAAATGAAGTTTTCTGCAGGTACTCTAACAGCGCACGTGTAAACCGATAGTTATCGTATCGAGAGACGAATGTATGCCACCGTATATCCGTTAGAATATTAATTTTCTAAGTTTGTGAGGACGTACGGTTCGTGCATGCATCATGTCGCATTCATACATACATTCTGTCTACTCCTTCCCTTACAGTTTCGTCCCTTTTTAAATAAATAAATGTTGCTTCAACTAATCCTCTTTTACCCATGGTATTCCCATTCCTTTCCACAGATGGACGCACCCGCTTCACCCCGTCCCAGTGACACTTTCTTGCACGAGTTTGGCACTCCTACCCTGCTCTGGAGAGTGTTACGGACCGTTGGGTATACTGAGCCACCTCAGTACTCCTGGTGGGAGATGGAGAGCACAGGAGGGATCGAGTGGTTTGCTGTGCAGGGAGTTGTCCCTGCACATGGGGACAAGCCTGCATGGACAGGCTGGACTTGCAGCTCAGATGGGCAGACTCCTTGGGAGGCAGCTCAGGTTGCAGCCCAGACTATCCTGCTCGATATCTGTCAGAGGTGTGGTTACGAGCTGACAGTAGGACCAGCGGCCTCCATTCCTAGTGCTGACCCAGCATCCGCGGAGTGGAAGCAGGCTGATGGTTGTGCTTTGGTTCGAGGCAGAGGAGAGAGAGCTGAGAGCTCTAGTCCTGCTATGAGTGCTATGATGGCTGTACTCAAGCTGATCAGTCAGCGAGAGGGCACCTATGCACAGGTGATGGTGGCTGTTCGCAGGGCCCAGGAGATGCAGCGGAAGGCTGAAAAGCGTGCTCGCAAGTTTCGCAAGCAAGCTAGGCTCCTGGAGCAAGCTCAGAAGGACCGCAATGACTGGGAAGACATTGCGGAGTATCGGAGGCAGCAGTGGGTGAAGGCCATCAGAGAGAGAGATCATAAGCAGGATCAGATGAGCCAGTTAGCTAGAGAGAAGGAGACCTTGCAGGAGCGCTTGGTGCAGCTCACCCGTGAGAGGGACACTGCACTCCGCGTGTCGGAGAACAGGCGCCAAGCATGGGAGATGCACCGAGTTCAGTCACTTGAGCGGGAGAACTATCTGCAGGATCAGATTGAGGCAGGTCTTGTGGAGATTCACCGTCTCAACAACTTGCTACACCCTGTTCCTCGCCCTATACCCGTGTATCCCGAGGTAGGACCTCAGGTGATTGTCGCCGATGATGATGGTATGGAGGTCGATGGACCAGCAGCGGCTGCACCACCTTTACACGAGGACGTGGAGGACGAGGAGCTTGAGCCGGTTAGCGACGAGGATGGAGAGGCGATCTTCGATGCTGACTCGGACGATGAGCCTGGAGTGTAGGGAGTAGTGGGTAGTTGCTGCAGGATCTTTTGTTGTGAGCCAGTCGGCTGTGGTGCTTTTGTAACCATGTTGTAATCCGAAACTTTGACCTTGACTCATGGCATGTACTGTGTTGTTGTAATAACTTTATGGACCCTATGTGCAGTCTTTATGATCGTTATGTTATGCCGATGTTTTCCGTTGTGGTGCGTATTGCGGATGTCTATGTCATGTGTTGGATTGGTGATGTTGTTTTGTGGAATGGAATTGTTGTGCCTTTCTGTAAAGCTATTCTCTCGAATACTATCAGGCATGAATATATGTTGTTCTACGGCAAATCTTGTCGTCATCAATACTCACTGACTGTGTCTTTACAGATGTCTCGTGGCACCCGGGGTGCGGAACAGCGTGCAAACATGAATCCACCACCTCCTCCTCCACCACCAAATCCAGTTGAGCTGATGCAAATGATGGTGGAAAATCAGAGGATGCTCACTGAGACCATCAATCGTATGGCAAATCAGGGTGGCCGTAATGGACAGGAAGGGCCAGCTCCTAACCAGTACAGTAGCTTCAAGGACTTCATGGAGACGAAGCCCCCACCTTTCAGAGAAGCTGAAGAACCCCTTCAAGCGGAAGAGTGGCTGAATACGGTGGAACAAAAGTTTCGCCTACTTCGGTTGACTGAAGGTTTGAAGGCGGAGTATGCAGCTCACCAACTGCAAGGACCGGCAGGCATCTGGTGGAATCAGTACTGGGAAGCTCTACCGGCTGACACGGTGATTGATTGGAATCTTTTCCGTGAGGCTTTCAAAGGGCATTTCATTCCTCCGGGTGTTATGGAGATGAAGCACACCGAGTTCATGCAGTTGACTCAGGGCAACAAGACTCTGAAGGAGTATTTGCATGCTTTCAATCACTTGTCTAGATATGCTCCTGAGTTTGTGAACACGGAGACGAAAAAGATCGCTAGTTTCAAGCGGGGTTTGGGTCCCAAATTGCTGAAGACTATGGGCCGCACTAAGTGTGCAACTTTCAATGAGTTTGTCAGTGATGCTCTCACCCAAGAGAACTATAACACTGTGTACACTGCGACCAAGACACGCAAGAGGGCTTTTGAGGCCAGTGCTGGGTCATCTCAGTCCAAGGCTCCAGTGGCAGCTAAGCCACCATTCCGTGCTCCAACCCCCAACCAGCGATACCGCCCTCCGGTAAAGAAGAATCAGGCAAAGACGGGTTTTCGCAAGGGGTACTCTATTGCTCTTCCTAGGGGCAACACGGGCCCCAACTATGCCAAGACTCCACCTGCCAACCGTCCGTGCTGGAACTGCAATCAGACCGGGCATTGGCAGAGCAACTGTCCTTACCCGCCAAAGAAGGGCAACCAGGGGAACGTCCGTCAGGGGCGTGTTCATTACACAACTATGGAATCAATCCCTGCTGGTGAGGTAGTCACGGCTGGTAAGTTTCTGGTTAATCAACATGATGCACTCGTGCTTTTTGATTCTGGAGCATCGCATTCTTTTGTGAGTTCTGAATTTGTATCTAAGCATAGCATCAAGACCATCACACTTGATAAGGGCAGTTATTGTATTAGTGCTGCGGGAAATGATATTTCCACCAATCAAGTGGTTTTGGGGGCAACTCTGGAGATAGGAGGCCGTCAGTTTCTTGCTGATCTGGTTGTTCTACCCGGTGTGGGCATAGATGTAATTCTGGGGATGAAGTGGATGAGTGGTAATGGAGTTCTTATAGACACCACCACTCGTGTAGTGATGTTGAAAGACCCAAATACCAAGGAGGCATTTCTAGTGCAACTCCCTCGTGATATTCAAATCCGTAGCACTGTGAATGCAGTTACATCTAAGGCTATTCAGGATATTCCGGTGGTGTGTGAGTTTCCGGATGTTTTTCCTGATGATCTACCCGGGCTTCCTCCGGATCGGGATGTGGTGTTCAAGATTGAATTGATTCCAGGCACCGCTCCTATCTCTAGAAGACCTTATAGGATGCCGCCCAATGAACTAGCTGAGCTTAAGACCCAACTTAATGAGTTGTTGCAGAAGGGTCTTATTCGTCCTAGTTCATCTCCTTGGGGTTGTCCGGCTATCTTTGTGAAGAAGAAGGATCAATCTTTGCGCATGTGTGTGGACTATCGTCCCCTAAATGCGGTGACTATCAAGAACAAATACCCTCTTCCTCGCATTGATATCTTGTTTGATCAGTTGTCTAAAGCTAAAGTATTCTCCAAGATTGATTTGCGATCTGGGTACCATCAGATCAAGATCCGTCCTGAGGATGTGCCTAAGACAGCTTTCTCGACAAGGTATGGGTTGTATGAGTACCTTGTCATGTCCTTCGGGCTTACGAATGCACCTGCTCATTTCATGTATCTTATGAATTCGGTGTTCATGCCCGAATTGGACAAGTTTGTAGTGGTCTTCATTGATGATATCTTGGTATATTCTTGCAATGAAGAGGAACATGCAGAGCATCTGCGTGTAGTGTTGTCGCGTTTGCGCGAACATCAGCTTTATGCTAAGTTTAGCAAATGCGAGTTTTGGCTAAAGAAAGTACCTTTCTTGGGCCATGTCTTATCTGAAGAAGGCATATCGGTGGATCCGGCTAAGGTGCAAGAAGTGCTGGATTGGAAAGTTCCAACTTCGGTACACGAGGTTTGGAGTTTTCTCGGTCTGGCTGGGTATTACCGTCGATTTATTCTGGAGTTCTCCAAAATATCCAAGCCTATGACTCGTCTACTTCAGAAAGATGAGAAGTTTGTGTGGACACCTGAGTGTGAAGAGGCATTCCACAAGTTGAGGACGCTGTTGACATCAGCTCCTGTCCTAGCTCAACCTGATATCGAGAAGCCTTTCGATGTCTTTTGTGACGCATCAGGCATTGGTTTAGGCTGTGTGTTGATGCAGGAAGGTCGCGTTATCGCGTATGCCTCGCGCCAACTTCGAAAGCATGAGGTCAATTACCCCACTCATGACTTAGAATTGGCAGCAGTTGTTCATGCTTTGAAAATCTGGAGGCATTATCTGCTGGGTAATCTGTGTAATATCTACACCGATCATAAGAGCCTCAAGTATATCTTCACTCAACCTGAACTGAACATGCGGCAGCGAAGGTGGCTTGAGTTGATTAAAGATTATAATCTCCAAGTGCACTATCATCCGGGCAAGGCAAACGTGGTGGCGGATGCCTTGAGTCGGAAAGCGCACTGACACTCAATCCAAGTGGAAGATCCGTTGTTATCACATCTTATGCATCCGCTTGTGCTCAACCAGATTTCTCTGGAAAGTACCATTCGCAATCGAGTCATCGAACTGCAGCGGACAGATGTAGGCATCCACCATATCAAGAGGAAGATGAAGGAAGAAGAAACCAAGCATTTCCGGGTTGATGAAAACGGAATCCTTTGGTTCAAGGATCGACTTGTGGTCCCAAAAGACCGCGAGCTGCGAAATCAGATCCTATCTGAAGCTCATTCATCCAAATTGTCTATCCATCCTGGTAATAGCAAGATGTATCAGGATCTGAAACCTTTGTTTTGGTGGACAAAGATGAAAAAGGAGATAGCTGCTTTTGTCGCTCGTTGCGACAATTGTTGTCGCGTGAAGGCTGTTCACATGAAAGCTGGTTTGCTTCAACCCTTGTCAATTCCTGGTTGGAAATGGGAAGAAGTCAGCATGGATTTCATCAGTGGACTCCCAATTTCTGTTAAGGGTTACGACTCCATATGGGTGGTTGTAGATCGTTTGACCAAGGTTGCTCGATTTATTCCAGTCCGAACTGACTATCGTCCCCATCAGTATGCGGAGTTGTATTTCAAGCACATTGTTCGTCAGTATGGTGTGCCTCGAACAATCATATCTTATCGTGGACCGCAGTTCACTGCTCGTTTTTAGGAATGTCTTCATGAGCAAATTGGTACTCATTTGGTCCGCAGCTCTGCTTATCATCCCCAAACAGCAGGTCAAACTGAACGAGTTAACCAGATCCTTGAAGATATGTTGAGGGCATGTGCTCTCTCATCAAAAGGTTCTTGGATTAAGTGGTTGCCATTAGCTGAGTTCTCCTACAACAATAGTTATCAGGAGAGTATCAAGATGGCTCCATTTGAAGCCTTGTACGGTCGGAAGTGTCGAACCCCGTTGAATTGGGTAGAAGCTGGAGAGCGAAGATACTACGGCATCGATTTCGTGAACGAAGCGGAGCAGAAAGTCCGTGTTATCCAGCAACACCTAGAAGCTGCTCAAGCTCGTCAGAAAAGTTATGCCGACAAGAGAAGGAAGCCGATTGAGTTTTCAGTTGGCGACCATGTGTACATCAAGGTGTCTCCGATGAAGGGTGTACAAAGGTTCGGAGTCAAGCGAAAGCTTGCACCTCGCTATGTGGGACCTTATCGGATTCTCGAAAGGAAAGGGAATGTGGCATACAAAGTTCAACTCCCAGTTGCGCTTCGAGCCATTTTTCCTGTCTTCCACGTATCACAATTGAAGAAGTGCCTTCGTGTACCGGTGGAACGAGTGGAAATTCGAGATATCAAGTTGAAGTCAGACTTGGTGTATGAGGAGAAACCCATAGCGATCCTTGATCGCAAGGAACGGGAGACGCGTAATCGTGTGGTTAAGCTCTACAAAGTGTTGTGGAGTAACCACGGGGAAGAAGATGCCACTTGGGAGACGGAGGATTATTTAAAAGAAGTTTACAAAACCTTCTTCGAAAATCAGTAAGTTTTCAAATCTCCGGACGAGATTTTTGTAAGGGGGGAGGGCTGTAACACCCCAGTGTTATGGTTGCATTAGTCATGTGCATAGCATGAGCATCATCATCCATTCAAAGCATCCATGATCATCATCTATCTTGAGCCATGTCATTCTATGCAAAAATGTGTTTTAAATTGCTTAAATAGGCTTCCTATGCTTATGTTTGAGTGAACAATGCTTGTGTTTGTGCTTAATGCTTTGGTAATTAGTTTATCTATGCTTAACTTGATCTTGGGAACAATGTTCATGTTGATCACTTCTCCAAAATAATCACTTAAGTCATACTTATGCAAATAGGCCCTAGAAACCTCTTTTGCTTAGGCTTTTAAAACATGTTTCATAAAGTGTTTGCATGTCAAAACTTTCTACAGCAAAGTTGTAGCAAATTTTATAAGGAACAAAAGTTGTTTTATGGCCATCTCATGAAAATGATCACAAATAGCTCAAAAGTGGTCCACAAGGCAGATTTGGGGCTGTTTCCAACACTTAGAAAATTTTCTAAGTCCAGGAACACAAACAGTTTGCTCGATCGGTTTTGGAAACTCTATATCTTTCAATCCAGGCCGATCTGGCCTTTGCTCTAGTTGACAATGTTGTAGATCTCGATTGGAACTCCAACTTTGTCAACTGCGTCATCTCCTAATTCGCTCAGGTTTGGAAGTTATTCATCACCGAAGTTGCTCTGTCAGTCGACGATCGCGAGTTCTGATTCAGAGCCGAGCTCGCCGTTGTGGACGCCCAGCGCGACATCTGTCCGCCAGATGGCGCCCGTACTCCGGCGACGGCCCCGCTCGTCAGGTCGACGGCGCTGGCATGGACGCCACGGTGCCCCGCACTCACTCAGCGCCCGTCCATTCTCCTCCTCCTCTCTCTCTCGCGCTCGCTCTGGCGGAAACGCCGTCGCCATTGCCGCCGAGAGCTTCGCCAGCTCCTCGCGCCCTCGCCTCTGCGTCTTGCTTTGCCTCTGAGCGCCTCCAAGTCCGCCTCGAGCTCCTCCATCTTCTCCACCCATCAGTTGGACGTGATCTCCCCGAGGTGAGCGGCATTTCGCAAGTTCTCCGTCGTCGGGTTCGTGGCCGTCGCGACACCGATTCCGGCGAACCTCGCCGCTGCTCCACCCTCGCTTCCTTTCTTCTCTTTGGTTAGCGTTAGGTTATGCTTAGGTCTCGGCGTCAGTCCACACCACGCCATTACGGCTATGGTCTCACTGTCGCGCGGGAACACGGCCACTGCACCGCCGTGCTCACCGCCGACGAGCACCTCGCACGTGAGCAGGATCACCGGAGCCGTTAGGGTTAGGCGCTCTTACCTCGAAAGCTCCGCGCTGACTCACTGATGCTTAAGCCGCCTTCCTCCGACGCTCTACCGGTCGAAGATGGCCGGCGTAAGCCGGAGTAGCTCCGCCGTGCCGCCATGGCCGACGGCGACCTCCTCCGTAGCCAAAACCCTAGCACCACCTACCTCAATCGACGCGGAATCTTCCGAGGAGCACGTTGGTGCCCTTGGATCCGCCGGAGAAGCTCACCGTCGGCGAGCATTTGCCGGCGAAGGGGGTCCTCTGTCTCGGTGTCGCTGACACACGGGTCCCGCATGCCAGTGACCCAACGGTCACCCTCTTTCCTTTTATTCAAAACTGGATTTTTGGCTTTCTTGCAAAAATCATATCTCCTGTTTCTGAGATCCAAAAATTGTGAAACAAATTTTGTGTTGTTTCTTGAGATGGCTAGTATTTAATAAAAATATAAAATGAATCATGTTTTCTGAGAAATTATTTATTAAGGAATTTAATCTTGTTATTCTTGGTTAAATGCATATCTCTTGTTATACTGCTTAGTTTGCTCTGAAAATTTTATGGTGGTCTTTGCATGGCATTAGAGTGCTCTGATAATTATTTCATGATTTTTGGAGCACTGCTGTTGTGATATGTAATTTGTGTTTGAGATATGGCTTGTTTCTTTAAATAAATCATATAAAATAAATGGTGCTTATGCTGGTGTTTCAATTTGGTGGTAAACTTGTTTATGGTACTCCTAAGATGCAAATAATCTGAAATCTGATGTTGGGCATCATATAAGTCATGTTTTGGAATTTAGAAAATAAACACCTTGGTACAAGTTAAATACATATCTTTAACTTGGCATGTGCAATGGTCCTGAAATTTTTATGGTGTTGATCTGATGTTATACCTGTACCTCTGTAATTTTTGTAGATTTTTCTGAGCACTTTAACTAATATCTTATAATTATGCTCTTATTTAGAGTTAATTAATAAATGCCTTGTAAAATAAATGTTTTGGGGTTTCCATCTGATGATCTGGTAACCTTGTAATATGTTTGTGCTCATAGGCCATGTGGTTGGCATGGTTTGTGTCTTGATCATGTCATTAAATAATTAACTATAGGGTTAAATGCTGTTCTGGACAGCAAGGTAGCAATTTGGTTATTACTTAATGATAACTTGAATTTCTGTGGAACTTGTCTAAAGCACCATTTATGATGCACCCTTATTTTCGAAAAGTTTACTTAATACGTTATATCTATTGATGCATTACGTATAGGAGTTGTGATGAAACTGTTGCTGCATTCTACTCTATCCTTGTCCAGATAACTCACCCTCCCTGGTTGTAGAGTTAGGTTCGAGTAGCAGCTTAGCTATGCTTTAATCGGTAGAAGTCGGGTGATATCCTGTCATCCGCGCGATATAGGGTTGTGTCGGGTCACGATGGTCTATATGTGCTATCGTGGATGGAACCTGGTTAAATTGACTTAAGCCGGGCAGAGTTTTGCAAGTGTGTAGTAACTCCGTCTGTGGCAGCTAAGGACCGATCGTTGTATGTCCTCTTGTCATGTTGAACGCATGCCTGACACTTAGTTGGCCGGATAACTCGTTCCGACCGCGAAGCCGAGTAGTACGACTCAGGCCGGAAGACCGGCAAGTATAAAGTGCGCACTACCAGAGGAAGTGCGGTGTGCGGGGAACCATTGGCGTAAGTCCAAAGGCAGGTGAGTTAAAATTCCTGACCTCCCTGGCAGAGTGGTAGCCCTGGGAGTGCGGCGCTGATCGGAGCCGCGATTCCTGAGTCGTACCAAAGGTGACCCTTTGGCTCTCCGGCAGGGGATGCTTGGGTGAGTGCTAGGAATAACCCTCCAGCTGGATAGGAATTCGATTCAAATCGCCGTCTCTCCCGGTTAGTGAGAACTTGACAGAGCAGCGGCAAACGTAGCATTCACTAATGAACTTGGTTCGTGATAATGATGATAGCAAGAAGAACATATGATGAATTTGATATGGATATTATTGTTTGTAATAATCAAGTGATGTGTTGTAGTACAGGTGCTAATCTAGTGGTAGGCTGATGATAAATAAATATGATGCTCTTAAAATAACTTAGTTGTAAGTTAAGCTTTTGGCAAAAGGTGAGTCAACCAACTCCACTTAAGATTTAGCCTTGCATGTCCCTTGGTGTCTTTTGTGTTTTACTAGACGGGTAAGTCTAGCTGAGTACATCCTCGTACTCAGGGTTTATTCCCACCTGTTGCAGATGATATCTTCTATGGCGGTTTCTGCAAGACCTGTCTCCATCCTGCTGGGGATGAGGACTAACCGTTGGGCACGGTTCTCTACTCTTCTCGTCAATGATGCTTTTGGAAGGATGGCATAGACTCTGGCAGTAACAAAACTTGTGAACTGAACTTTGAACAAGTGTGTGTAACTAGTTTGCTTCCGCTACTTCAAACTTGGGTTGTAATAACTTAATGACTCCGATGTGGTGCCGCTTCGTCGGCAATGAATGACTATGTAACATTCGTTGTGTTTATGCTGAACTATTACGATCTTGGTTTGTTGCGAGTTGGTTTGAAGTCCTTCGTGATTTCGATTGACTACCGGGATTATATGGGCTCAAGTTTAGAAACTTGATTGTTTGACGATCGTTTCTGCACTTGAACTCTTATAATTTGGTCGGTTCGGTGACAGCCTTGATGCTATGCTTAGACACAAATTCAGAACTCACAAACGAATGCGATGCTCCAGAATAAAAAAGCACAAGTGCATCATGTTGATTGACCAGAAACTTACCAGCCGTGACTACCTCACCAGCAGGGATTGCTTCCACAGTTGTGTAGTGAACACGCCCCTGACGAACATTCCCTTGGTTGCCCTTCTTTGGCGGGTAAGGACAGTTGCTCTGCCAATGCCCGGTCTGATTGCAGTTCCAGCACGGACGGTTGGCAGGTGGAGTCTTGGCATAGTTGGGACCCGTGTTGCCCCTAGGAAGAGCAATAGAGTACCCCTTGCGAAAACCCGTCTTGGCCTGATTCTTCTTCACTGGAGGGCGGTATCGCTGGTTGGGGGTTGGAGCACGGAACGATGGCTTAGCTGCCACTGGAGTCTTGGTCTGAGATGATCCTGCCCCAGCCTCAAAAGCCCTCTTGCGAGTCTTGGTCGCAGTGTACACAGTGTTATAGTTCTCTTGAGTGAGAGCATCACTGACAAACTCATTGAAAGTTGCACACTTAGTGCGGCCCATAGTCTTCAGCAATTTGGGGCCCAAACCCCGCTTGAAACTAGCAATCTTTTTCATCTCTGTGTTCACAAACTCAGGAGCATATCTAGAAAAATGATTGAAAGCATGCAAATACTCCTTCAAAGTCCTGTTGCCCTGAGTTAACTGCATGAACTCAGTATGCTTCATCTCCATAACACCAGGAGGAATGAAATGCCCTTTAAAAGCATCACGGAAAAGATTCCAATCAAGCACAGTGTCGGCTGGAAGAGCTTCCCGATACTGATTCCACCAGATGCCTGCTGGGCCCTGCAGTTGGTGAGCTGCATACTCTGCCTTCAGACCTTCAGTCAACCGAAGCAAGCGGAACTTTTGTTCCACCGTGTTCAGCCATTCCTCAGCCTGAAGGGGTTCTTCAGCTTCTCTGAAAGATGGGGGCTTTGTATCCATGAAGTCCTTGAAGCTACTGTACTGGTTAGGAGCAGGACCTTGGTGTGCATTACGACCACCCTGATTTGCCATCCGATTGATGGTCTCAGTGAGCATCCTCTGATTTTCCACCATCATTTGCATCAGCTCAGCTGGATTTGGTGGTGGGGGAGGAGGTGGTGGATTCATGTTTGCACGCTGTTCCGCACATCGGGTGCCACGAGACATCTGTAAAGACACAGTCAGTGAGTATTGATGATGACAAGATTTGCCGCAGAAGAACTTATATTTATGCCTGAAAGTATTCGAGAGAATATCTTTACAGAAAAGGCACAATAATTCAATTCCACAAAACAACATCACCAATCTAACACATGACACAGATATCCGCAATACGCACCACAACGGAAAACATCGGCATAACATAACGATCATAAAAGACTGCACATAGGGTCCATAAAGTTATTACACCATCACAGTACATGCCCTGAGTCAAGGTCAAGGTTCCAGATTACAACATGGCTACAAAAGCATCACCCCTAGCTGCCAACTACAAAAGATCCTCGCAAAACACTACCCACTACTCCCTAAACTCCAGGCTCGTCGTCCGAGTCAGCATCGAAGATTGCCTCTCCATCCTCGTCGCTAACCGGCTCAAGCTCCTCGTCCTCCACGTCCTCGTGCAAGGGTGGTGCAGCCGCTGCTGGTCCATCGACCTCCATACCATCATCATCGGCCATAATCACCTGAGGTCCCACCTCTGGATACACGGGTATAGGGCGAGGAATAGGGTGTAGCAAGTTGTTGAGACGGTGAATCTCCACAAGGCCAGCCTCAATCTGATCCTGCAGATAGTTCTCCCGCTCAAGCGACTGAACTCGGTGCATCTCCCATGCTTGGCGCCTGTTCTCCGACACACGGAGTGCAGTATCCCTCTCACGAGTGAGCTGCACCAAGCGCTCCTGCAAGGTCTCCCTCTCTCTAGCTAACTGGCTCATCTGATCCTGCTTATGATCTCTCTCTCTAATGGCTTTCACCCACTGCTGCCTACGGTACTCCGCAATGCCTTCCCAGTCATTGCGGTCCTTCTGAGCTTGCTCCAGGAGTCTAGCTTGCTTGCGAAACTTGCGAGCACGCTTTTCAGCCTTCCGCTGCATCTCCTGGGCTCTGCGAACAGCCACCATCACCTGTGCATAGGTGCCCTCTCGCTGACTGATCAGCTTAAGCACAGCCATCATAGCACTCATAGCAGGACTAGAACTCTCAGCTCTCTCTCCTCTGCCTCGAACCAAAGCATAACCATCAGCCTGTTTCCACTCCGCTGCTGCTGGGTCAGCACTAGGAATGGAGGCCGCTGGTCCTCCTGTCAACTCGTCTCCAAACCTCTGACAGATATCGAGCAGGATAGTCTAGGCTGCAACCTGAGCTGCCTCCCAAGGAGTCTGCCCATCGGAGCTACAAGTCCAGCCTGTCCATGCAGGCTTGTCCCCATGTGGAGGGACAACTCCTTGCACAGCAAACCACTGAATCCCTCCTATGCTCTCCATCTCCCACCAAGAATACTGAGGTGGCTCAGTATACCCAACAGTCCGTAACACCCTCCAGAGCAGGGTAGGAGTACCAAACTCGTGCAAGAAAGTGTCACTGGGACGGGGTGAAGCGGGTGCGTCCATCTGTTGAAAGGAATAGGAATACCATGGGTAAGAGAAGATTAGTTAAGCCATCATTTATTTATTTAAAAGGGAGGAAATTGTAAGGGAAGGAGTAGACAGAATGTATGTATGAATGCGACATGATGCATGCACGAACCGTACGTCCTCACAAACTTAGAAAATTAATATTCTAACGGATATACGGTGGCATACATTCGTCTCTCGATACGATAACTATCGATTTACATGTGCCCTGTTTGAGTGCCTGCAGAAAACTTCATTTCAGCCCAACAGTTCCCAATATATCACTCAAGAAAGCAGTAACTAAGTGCACATTGCTCGGACATGCCCAACATGAACAAACAATGACACCACAGCTACCCGAGAATTTAAATGCTCCCCAATTAAGTTTCTTTCGTGGTTCCATGGTTTCGACATGTACCCACTCCAGAAAACCACCGCGAACACTCCCCTAGACCGCCGTTTGGACGATCATGCTCTCACAGCTCACACTTACCATGGCGTAGGTGCGACGTTGCATAATTTAAATCTAGTAACATATGTGGCTAATTCACATATGAAGGCTACCTCCACCATTAGACCACACGGTAGCATAGTGCGGTCATCACACATCCATACCTGAGTACTGCCGGAGATGCATAAATAAAACCCCCAAAGTCAGTACTTAAATAGCCACCTATAGTCCTTATGTGGGCAAGGAGGATTCGACCACTGGCATAACTTAATTACTTGTTTTACACCATTTTATTTAAAAACTCTTTTGTTTTAAATACACAAACGCTGCATTTATAATGCTGAACTTGCTCCGATGCCAGCTGTCACAGAACCGACCAAATTATAAGAGTTCAAGTGTAGAAACGATCGACAAGCAATCAAGTTTCCAAACTTGAGCCCATATAATCCCGGTAGTCAATCGAAATCACGAAGGACTTCAAACCAACTCGCAACAAACCAAGATCGTAATAGTTCAGCATAAACACAACGAATGTTACATAGTCATTCATTGCCGTCGAAGCGGCACCACATCGGAGTATTAAATTATTACAACACTGGTTCGAAGTAGCGGAAGCAAAATAGTTACACACACATTCCAAAGTTCAGTTCATAAGTTCGGGTTACTGCCAGAGTCTATGCCATCCTTCCAAAAGCATCAAAGATGAGATTATTAGAGAACCGTGCCCAACGGTTAGTCCTCATCCCCAGCGGGATGGAGACAGGTCTTGCAGAAACCGTCATAGAAGATGTCATCTGCAACAGGTGGGAATAAACCCTGAGTACGAGAATGTACTCAGCTAGACTTACCCGTCTAGTAAAACATAAAAGACACCAAGGATCATGCAAGGCTAAATATAAAGTAGAGCTGGTTGACTCACCTTTTGCCAAAAGCTTAAATTATAATTAAATTATTTTGGAAGCATCATATTTATTTATCATCAGCCTATCACTAGATTAGCACCTGTACTACAACACATCACTTGATTATTACAAACAATAATAACCATATCAAATTCATCATATGTTCTTTTTGCTATCATCATTATCATGAACCAAGTTCATTAGTGAATGCTACGTTTGCCGCTGCTCTGTCAAGTTCTCACTAACCGGGAGAGACGGCGATTCGAATCGAATTCCTATCCAGCGGGAGGATTATTCCTAGCACTCACCCAAGCATCCCCTGCCGGAGAGCCAACGGGTCACCTTTGGTACAACTCAGGAATCGCGGCTCCGATCAGCACCGCACTCCCAGGGCTACCACTCTGCCAGGGAGGTCAGGAATTTTAACTCACCTGCCTTTGGACTTACGCCAATGGTCTCTCGCACACCGCACTTCCTCCGGTAGTGCGCACTTTATACTTGCCGGTCTTCCGGCCTGAGTCATACTACTCGGCTTCGCGGTCGGAACGAGTTATCCGGTCAACTAAGTGTCAGGCATGCGTTCAACATGACAAGAGGACGTACAACGATCGGTCCTTAGCTGCCACAGACAGAGTTACTACAAACTTGCAAAACTCCACCCGGCTTAAGTCAATTTAATCAGGTTCCATCCACGATAGCACATATAGACCATCGTGATCCGACATAACCCTATCTCGCGCAGGTGACAGGATATCACCCGACTTCTTCCGGTTAAAGCATGGCTAAGCTGCTACTCGATCCTAACTCTACAACCAGGGTGTGGAGAGTTATCTGACCAAGGATAGAGTAGAATGCAGCAAGGGTTTTCATCACAACTCCTAAACTTAATGCATCAATAGATAAAACATATTAAGTAAACTTTTGAAAGTAAAGGGAGACTTAGAATGCTCCGGGGCTTGCCTTTCACGAACGATGCCGGCTCGTGATTTGGGCACTCAACTTCTTCTTCGGGCTCCTCGAGTCCGGCTTGCTGGACCTCCACCTCCTGGTTGCCTTCCTGGCCTTCGGGATTCGCTTGGAGCTCGAAGGAAACGGTCACGTCCGGTGCACCTATTGCATGCTCGAACAATAAGAAGATGCACATGCTAAAGATGAATACCTAATAGCACAAGCAACTCACTGGATACTCATTTACGGAGCAAAAGTTATACAAGCTCACACAAGCAAACAAGTTAGCTTAGCCCCAAAACCTATCCTGATACCAAAACAGCAATCAACATAAAACAGGAGTAACCTGGTAATTAAATCATAACTAATGATAGACAGATCCAACAAACACAAATAAAGATATTCTGGAAAGCTTATGAAATTGTCTACAAATCATCTTTAAACACCTCAGCATGATTGAAACATTAAGCCAGTCATTTAAACAGAGTTCCAGGTTCTGTCCCAGAAAAACAGAGAACACCTATTTCTGGAACCCAACTTGGAACAGCTATAACTTTTAAACTACTTGGCCAAATGACCTCAAATTTAAACCACAACTAGGTCTATAAGTTTAGAACAACTTTGATTTAGACAAGTTTCACAGAAAGTCAAGTTATCATTAAGCAAAGTTAAATTGCTCACTTGCTGTCCAGAACAGCATTTAACCCTATAGTTAATTATTTAATGGCATGACCAAAACACAAACAATGCCAATCACATAGCTTATGAGCACAAACATATTACCAGATTACCAGAACATCAGATGGAAACCCCAAAACATTTACTTAACAAGGTATTTATTAATTAATTCTAAATAAGAGCATAATTACAAGATACTAGTCAAAGTGCTCAGAAAAATCTACAACAATTACAGAAGCACAAGGACATCATCAAAGTATCACCATAAAAATTTCAGAGCAATTGCACATACCAAATTAAAGATATACATTTAACATGTGCCTAGATGTTTATTTCATAAATTCAGAAACATGACTTATATTATGCCAAACAACAGATTTCAGATTATTTACACATTAGGAATGCCATAAAACAGTTTACTACAAAAGTAGAGCACCAGCATAAGTACCATTTATTTTATATGATTTAATTAAAGAAACAAGCCACATTTCAATCATAAACTACATATCAAAGCTGCAGTATTCCAAAAATCATGAAATATTTACCAAAGTACTCTAATACCATACAGAGGCTACCACAAAATTTTCAGAGCAAACTAAGCAATATAACCAGAGATATGCATTTATCCATGAATAACTAGATTAAATCCTTAAAAAATAATTTCCCAGAAAACATGGTTCATTTTATATTTTTATTAAAAACTAGCCATCTCAAGGAATACCACAAAATTGGTTTCACAATTTTTGGATCTCAGAAACAGGAGATATGATTTTTGCAAGAAAGCCAAAAATCAGGATTTTGAATAAAAGAAAAGGAGGGAAAGAGGAGACACTGACAGTGGACCCCATCTGTCAGGTCCGTCTTCCCCGCGGCCGAGGCGACGTTCACCGGTGATTTCTCCGCAACGGCAAGGTCTCCGGCCAAACCACGGGCATCAGCGTAATCCCCAAACCCTAACGAATCGATTGACCCCCTTTTTCCCACGGCGGAGCCACCGGAAGGAGCTCACCGTCGACGATGGCGGCTCGACGGAGGTGCTCGGCGTTACGCCGGAGCCCTCAGGCCAGTAGAGCGCAACCTAAGGTCTTCTACAGCACCAGCAGACTACGGCGAAGCTTCCTAGGTACACAGCTTGGCCTGGATCCTCGTGGAACAAGCTGGCCATGAGAGCACCCATCTCCGGCGGGAGCACGGCGGCGCTGCGCACCGTGTCCGGCGACGGAGAGCTTGGTAGAGCGTCCACCAAGTGGCGCAAAAGCTCGCTAAGGACCTAAGCTACCTCTAGGACCAAACCAGAGACGACGGGAGGCTTCACAGAGCTCGGCATTGAGTTCGCCGGAGAAAACGGTCACGGCGACCCGATTTGGGGGAAGAAGGAAATGTCGGCTCACCGGTGGGATTCTCGGCGAGTTAGAGGGTGGAGATTGTAGAGCGGTTCACGGCGGAGCTTTGGGTGAAGTTTGGTGAGCAATGGCGCAGCAGGGAACACGCGCGAGCTCGCCGGAGTAAGCTCACGGAGAAGAGCTCTCGGCGGCCGCGTTTCTGGCGAACTGGGCGAGGGAGAGCGAAGTGGACGCGTCCACTCTGCGCGGGGCGTCGCCGTGGACATCATGCACGCGCGCTGAGCTGACGAGCGGGGCCATCGCCGGCGTACGGATGACATCTGGCGAACAGGTGGCGTCCTGGCCATTCCCGACGGTGAGCTCGGTTTCGATTCAGAGACAAAGGTGACCGACTGACAGAGCAACTTCACCAAAGATTATTTCCCAAACCAGACAGAGTTAGAAGATGATGCAGTTGACAAAGTTGGAGTTCCAAACGAGTTCTACAACTTTGTCAATTGGAGCAAAGGCCAGATCGGCCTGGATTGAAAGATATGGAGTTTTCAAAATCGATCGAGCAAACTGGTTTCATCTCAAGACTTAGAAAATTTTCTAAGTGTTGGAAACAGCCCCAAATCTGCCTTGTGGGCCACTTTTGAGATATTTGTGATCATTTTCATGAGATGGCCATAAAACAACTTTTGTTCCTTATAAAATTTGCTACAACTTTGCTGTAGGAAGTTTTGACATGCAAACATTTTATGAAACACTTTTTGAAAGCCTAAGCAAAAGAGGTTTCTAGGGCCAATTTTCATAAGTATGACATAGAAGCATAATTTGGAGAAGTGATCAACATGAACATTGTTCCCAAGATTAAATTAAGCATAGATAAACTAATTACCAAGACATTAAGCACAAACACAAGCATTGATCACTCAAACATAAGCATAGGAAGCCTATTTAAGCAATTTAAAACACATTTTTGCATAGAATGACATGCCTCAAGATAGATGATGATTATGATATGCTTTGAGTAGATGATGATGCTCATGTTATGCACATGATCAATGCAACCATAACACTGGGGTGTTACAACCGGTACGGCCGTACTGCCACCGGCGCGGTCCCGGGCAGCAGGTGTATGCGGTGGTTGTAGGGGCGGGCTGGTGGAAGGCCGCGTGGTGTGTCGAAGACGGTGTCGTGCTGAAGTAGGAGCTCGTCCAGCAGTGGGTGGTGCAGGTCCGAAGCGACCGTGGCCAACGACCGCTGCTCGGAGGGCGCACCCGGGGCGCCCACACACTGCCACGTGATGTGGCGTCCCTCGTGCAGGAAGGACACAGTGAGCCCCTCGAAGTCCCAGGTGAGGGGCCATAGCGTGCCGAGGAAGTCGACGCCGAGGATGACGTCGAAGCAGCCGAGCGCGAGCTTGACACAGGTGATGGAGAAGGGCACCCTGCTGATGTCGACGGGCACGTCTCGGGCGATCCCCTCACACGGCACGCGCTCGCCGTTGGCCACTGTCGAGGGTATCAGTAAGGGGTATCCTAACTGATGCACATAATGAGATTACTTATACACAGGTCGAGGCCCTCAACTCAACGTTCTAATCAGCCATATGGTCATCGACGGCCGCAGCCTCGAAGACGGAAAAGGCGTCGAGCGAACCGCTCAGGGGTCGAGCATCAACTACCGTCGAATACGGAAATGGGCTCGAGTGAACCAGGAGGCGTCGAGCGCGAGGACACCGCCCGCCGCCTAACGCGCGCACGAGAACCCGGGCATTTAATGCGCCTGTCGCTTTCCCACCTAACACGCTAGTCATGGGAAGTGTGATGGGGAACAGGCATCCGTCCCGTCATTCTTTCTGCAGCCTTCACCACCAAATGACCCAGAGCGTGTCAGGACGTGGGAAGCCGGGATGGAACGTCTAGTCAGGACCCCCTCGAGACGCCGAAAGTCAATGCTCTGGATAGCAAGGCGCTACATGGCGTCTGACCCTCGACCGGATGTGTTTCCTTCCTGGGGAAGGGTTGGGCGTCGACTGACGGCACTGCCACCACTCTGACGTATCAGCCGCCATGACGTACAAGCGTGCAACGGACAAACCGGCCCAAGACGGCGTACAGAGCGGGATATGAGGGCACGCATAATCATCATCAAGCTACCAGGACGGGACGGCTCGGGACCACGTCGGTACGGAGGCCTCGAGTAGGTCAGCTCGCCATGCCTCTATCAACCCCTACTGTGTCACCTATACATGTACCCTAGGTCTCTCCTTGGAACTATAAAAGGGGAGACCTGGCAATGAACACAAGACACGAAACAACAGCACACCCACACGTAGAGGAGTCTCCATACTCCATCCCAGTTCATACGCACTTGTATTCGCCCCTGTACAAGCACTTAGGTGCAAGATAATACAGACTCCCCTCCCCGCTGGACGTAGGGCCTTCTCTTGCCCGAACCAGGATAAATCTTTGTGTCTTCTTGCATCACCATCTGGGAAAGGGAAGCACGCATACAAATTCACTCGTTGGTGTGACCCCCCCGTGGGGAAAACACCGACAGTTGGCGCGCCAGGTAGGGGTCCTGCGTGTTTTTCATCGATTTCCCACTCTTTTCCCGATGGCCACTCTTTCTTCACCGATTCCACGCTCCACGGTGATTTGGTTTGGGAGTCTCGAGTTCATGTCCACTGGCTCCGGCTATGACATGATCTTGCTCTCGATCAAAGGTCCGGGAGGAGCCCGCGTTGCGCCAACCCGAACAAGGGCCCCAAGACGTCCTCACCACCACGCCTCCCCTCCCAAGAAGAGGCGTGGACAGCACCACCGTCGCCCATCTGCCTCGCTGCGACCGGTAGTCCGAGCCAGGCAGGAGGCGGCACGATAGCCGATAGCCCCTCGCACCACGGGCACGACGGCTCAGTACTGTAATGATCACACGATGACGGGAGGTGACGCGCCCCGCGCACTCTCCCCCACTGCCAGGCTACTTCCACATGGGCTGTTCGCCTCAAGAGGAGACTTACCATTCGGCCTAGACAATGCTGCAGCGTCGCTCGCCAAGGCGATATGCCCAAATGCCAAGACTTACGTAGAGAGACCAATGGTCCTCCCATGTAACTCTGAAGCACAGCAGCCGACGTCCGAGCTGCCAGATTTCTCCCAGGTACGAGGCCTCCGTCGCCTAGGCCCTGGACGATACACGATCACCTCGATCAGGCAGCGGCTGCTGGAGGAGGGACGTGGATGTTTCTACGCCGCAGAGCCGGACTCCGACTCTGAGACCGATAGCTACGACCCTACTAGGGAATGCTATCACGTCGACAGAGCGGTAGAAACTACCGACGATACACAGGATGCCGCTGCCGGCGGTCGAGCCCCTGCAGCAAGAGAAGACCCCAGGACACCTGCGAACGACGGACAGGTCGACCCACTTCCACAGGAAGACAGGGCCGCGCAACTTGCACAGCTACGAGAGCTCAAGACAAGCTTGACGAGGATCGTGAGCGCCTCGTCCTGCTTGAGCAAATCCTCGAGCAAGACTTTCCTTACCAGCCTGGTGGAAGTGTCCGTAGACGAGCTCGAGAGGTACACCGGCAAATCGTCGGAGACGCAGAGCCAGAGCAGCCCGTCAGCCGTTTCCCTCGAGCAGGCCAGAATGTAGTGGCAGCGACAATGCTGCTGTACAACATGCCAGAACCATCAAACTCCCGAGCTCGACGCATTCGAGATGAGGTGCAGACTCTACTCCAAGTGGCGGCAGTTCAACAAGCCGAAACCTCGGCCTCACGACGTCGAGGAGCTGCCACTGAAAGGCGCGATGAGCCAGCCCAAAACGAAAAGGAGGTGTCAGTCCATCAACAGCCACCCCCCCGAACAAAAAAGACCACGCTTGTCCTCCCCGTCGACAACCAACGTCGACACGACGCACGACGCGACATCGAAGAGAATCGATGCCGTCGGCATGGGGACGCGGAAGAGCGCGGTTACAGTGCACATCGCGGTGGGAGGTACGACAGCGATGAGGATTGGATGGCCCCTGAGCCACCAGGCTCACGGGTTTTCAGCAGGGTAATCCGCAGCACGCCCCTGCCCAGTCCGTTCCGACCCCCGACCAGCATCGCGAAGTACAACGGTGAAACCAAACCAGAGTTGTGGCTGGCCGATTTCAGGCTGGCCTGTCAGCTAAGAGGCGCTCGAGGAGATGATCGAGCCATCATCAGACAGCTACCGCTTTTCCTCTCCGACACCGCCCGTCGGTGGCTCGAGGAACTCCCGGCATATCAGATTCACGACTGGGTCGATTTGGTTAGGGTTTTCGAGGGTAATTTCAAAGGGACTTACATACGGCCTGGGAACTCGTGGGACCTCAGCAAGTGCAAGCAGAAGTCTAGAGAAACTCTTCGAGAGTACGCTCGACGCTTCTCGAAGCAGCACATCAAGCTACCGCATAGCCCTGACCACGATGTCATCCTGGCCTTTGTCTCTGGTACCACCAGTCGAGACTTGGTGCCGGAATTGGGCCGGAATCGCCCTCAGACCGTCGATGAGCTGATGGACGTAGTGGCGAATTACGCAGCAGGGGAGGAAGTGGTCGGTGCCTTCTTTAGCTGTGAAGGAAGGAAAGGTAAGCAGCCCACCGATGAAGATGGGACCCCCAGTCGAGGGCCCAAGAAGAACAAGAAGAAGCAGAAAGCGCGGCAGTTCCAACGGGAAGACTTCGACGACGATCTCGTCGCCGCCATGGAACGCAAGAGGCCTCGAGGCCCTCCAGATGGAGGCATCTTCGATAAGATGCTAGAGGAGCCATGCCCTTACCATAAGGGAGGAGCCAACCATAAGCTCAAGGACTGTCGTATGCTGAAAAAGCATTTTGATGGTCTGGGGTTCAAAAAGGACGCGCGCGACGACCCAAAGAAGGTGAAGGGCGGCAACAAGGAGAACAACAAAGACGACGACGGCTTCCCAGCCGTCCACGACTGTTACATGATCTATGGTGGCCCCTCGATGCAGTTGACCACAAGGCAGCACAAGAGGGAGCGTCGTGAGGTCTTCGCAGCAAGAATGGCGGTGCCCTAGTACCTCAGCTGGTCGAGCACCCCCATCACCTTCGATCGAGAGGACCACCCAGACAAGGTAGTTGCCCCAGGCGTCTACCCGCTCATCGTCGACCCCATCATCGTCAACACCCGGCTTTCAAAGGTGCTGATGGACGGCGGCAGTAGCCTCAACATCATCTACCGCGAGACCCTGGACCTCCTCGGCATCGACAGGTGATGGCTCCAACCAAGCGCCGGCGGTTTCCATGGCGTCGTGCTAGGGAAGAAGGCGCTGTCGGTGGGTCGAATCGACCTACCGGTCTGCTTTGGCACGATGGCCAACTTCAGAAAGGAGACCCTCACCTTTGAGGTGGTTGGGTTCCGGGGCATGTACCACGCCATCATCGGGCGCCCGGGCTACGCCAAATTCATGGCTATACCCAACTACACCTACTTGAAGCTGAAGATGCCCGGTCCCAAAGGCATCATCACCGTTAGCTCATCCTTCGAGCACGCTTACGAGTGCGACGTCGAGTGCGTGGAGTATGGTGAGGCGGTCGAGAATTCCACCGAGCTCGTCGCGAAGCTCGAGGCCCTGGCCGCTGAGGCTCCAGAGCCTAAGCGCCACGCGGGCAGCTTTGAGCCAGCAGAAGGAACCAAGAAGATCCCGCTCGACCCTAACAACTCCGACGGCAAGGTGTTGACGATCAGCGCCGACCTCGACCCCAAATAGGAAGCTGTGCTCGTCGACTTTCTCCGTGCGAACGCCGATATGTTTGCATGGAGTCCCTCGGACATGCCAGGCATACCGAGGGAAGTCGCCGAGCACTCCTTGGAAATTCGAGCCGGTTCCAAGCCAGTGAAGCAACGGTTGCACCGATTTGACGAGGAGAAGCGCAAGATCATTGGCGAGGAGGTCCACAAGCTTTTGACGGCCGGATTCATCAAGGAGGTTTACCATCCCGACTGGTTAGCAAACCCTGTGCTAGTTAAGAAAAAGAATAGGAAAATGAGGATGTGTGTCGATTATACGAGTTTAAATGAAGCATGTCCGAAAGTTCCCTTTCCATTACCACGTATTGATCAAATTGTTGATTCTACTGTGGGATGTGAAACCCTTTCTTTCCTTGATGCATATTCTGGTTACCATCAAATAAAAATGAAAGAGTCCGACCAGCTCGCGACGTCTTTCATCACACCTTTTGGGATGTATTGCTATGTAACCATGCCGTTCGGGCTTCGAAACGCGGGAGCCACGTACCAGCGCTGCATGCTCCATGTGTTTGGCAAGCACATAGGGTCGACAGTCGAGGCCTATGTAGACGACATCGTCGTCAAGTCAAAGCAATGGGGAGACCTGATTCAGGACCTCGAGATCGCTTTCACCTGCTTACGCGCCAACCAGATCAAGCTCAACCCTGAGAAATGCGTTTTCAGCGTGCCTCGAGGCATGCTCCTAGGATACATCGTTTCCCAGCGCGGGATCGAGGCCAACCCCGAGAATGTCGCGGCCATCATAAGAATGGGGCCGATTCGAGACATCAAGGGCGTGCAGAGAGTCACGGGATGTTTAGCGGCGCTGAGTCGTTTCATCTCGAGGTTAGGAGAAAAGGCGTTGCCACTGTATCGACTTCTGAAGAAGGTCGAGCGTTTCTCTTGGACCTCCGAGGCCGAGGAAGGCCTCGAACACCTGAAGAAAACGCTGACCTCAGCGCCAGTCCTGGTCCCACCTCAACCTGCGGAACCATTGCGCCTTTACGTTGCCTCGACGACCCAGGTCGTCAGTGCAGCTGTGGTGGTCGAGAGGCAGGTGGAAGGGCATGCGTTGCCAGTTCAGAGGCCGGTCTATTTCGTCAGTGAGGTGCTCTCGGAGACCAAGGCGCGTTACCCCCAAATCCAGAAGCTGATCTACGCCGTAATCCTCGCCCGACGCAAGCTATAGCACTATTTCCTCGGCCACCCTATCACAGTGGTCTCGTCCTTCCCCCTGGGCGAGATAATCCAAAGCAGGGAGGCAACGGGAAGAATAGCCAAATGGTCGATCGAGTTCATGAGTGAGACTCTCACTTATGCGCCCCGAAAGGCTATCAAGTCACAAGCCCTGGTAGATTTCATCGCGGAGTGGACGGACTCCCAGCTTCCTCCGAGTCAGGTTCAGTCGGAGCTGTGGATGATGTATTTTGACGGGTCTCTCATGAAGACGGGAGCTGGGGCCGGCCTGCTGTTCATCTCGCCACTGGGCGTTCATATGAGATATGTCATCAGGATTCACTTTGCCGCATCCAACAACGTCGCGGAGTATGAGGCCCTCGTCAACGGTCTCAAGATCGCCATCGAGCTAGGAGTCCGATGCCTTGATGTCCGAGGCGACTCCCAACTCATCATCGACCAGGTAATGAAGACCTCAAGCTGCCACGACCCGAAAATGGAGGCGTACTGCAAGGATGTCCGTCGACTCGAGGACAAATTCCATGCCCTCGAGCTCGTCCATGTCGCCCGACGCTACAACGAGGCGGCCGACGAACCCGCCAAGATCGTGTCGAGCCGAAGCACGGTACCGCCTGACGCATTCTCAAGGGATCTACATGAGCCATCCGTCGACTTGGGCTCGGGGGCTGGTGTCGAAGCCTCTCCGGCACAACAGGCCGACAACATCGAAGCGCTGCTAATGGCGGCTGAAGTAATGGAGGTGGGACAGTGGCCCGGTCGACCGTTTGACTGGCGCACGCCGTTCCTCGACTGCCTAATCCGCTGCGAGTTGCCAGAAGATCGATCCGAGGCTCGCCGTATCGCTCGACGGGCCAAGTCATATGTAATCTATGGCGAGGACAATGAGCTGTATCGGCGAAGCCTGACGGGGGTCTTGCAACGTTGCATCACCGTGGAAGAAGGCCGGAAACTCCTCGAGGACCTACACTCGGGGGCTTGTGGCCACCATGCTGCTCCACGGACCTCATAGGGAACGCCTTCCGACAAGGCTTCTACTGGCCAAAGGCCGTAGCTGATGCCATCGAGCTCGTGCGCTCATGCCATGGGTGTCAGTTCTATGCCAAACAGACGCATCTGTCCGCCCACGCTCTTTAGATGATCCCCATCACATGGTCGTTTGCGGTGTGGGGGCTCGACTTAGTGGGGCCTCTACAAAAGGCAAAAGGGGGGTACACCCACTTGCTGGTGGCCATCGACAAATTTTCCAAATGGATCGAGGCTCAACCCATCACCAACATCCGCTCCGTGCAGGCTGTCCTTTTCTTCACCGACATCATCCACCGGTTTGGGATTCCCAACGTCATCATCACCGACAACGGCACTCAGTTCACCGGCAAAAAGTTCTCGGACTTCTGCGATCAGCATCACATCCGTGTGAACTGGTCCGCAGTGGCCCACCCTCGAACTAACGGCCAGGTCGAGCGTGCCAACGACATTATTTTGCAAGGGCTCAAACCAAGGATCTACAATCGCTTGAAGAAGTTCGACAAGAAATGGGTCGAGGAACTTTCCTCGGTCCTATGGAGCCTAAGGACGACGCCAAGCAGGGCCACAAAGTACTCCCCATTCTTCATGGTCTACGGCTCTGAGGCTGTTCTCCCAACAGACCTCGAGTATGGGTCCCCTTGACTCAAAGCATACAACGAACAATCAAATAAAGAGTCTCAAGAAAACGCGGTCGACCAACTCGAAGAAGCTAGAGACATGGCCCTCATCAACTCTGCTAGATACCAGCAGAAACTTCGACGCTACCACGACAAGCACGTGCGCAAGAGGGACTTGAACGTGGGTGACCTCGTCCTACGACGACGGCAAAGAAATCAAGGACGCCACAAGCTGACTCCACCTTGGGAGGGCCCATACATGGTGGCCGAGGTCTTGAAGCCAGGGACATACAAGCTCGCGGACGAAAAGGGGGCGGTCTTCACCAACGCGTGGAACATCGAACAGCTACGTCGATTCTACCCCTAGAATTTCAAAGTTTTATGTTCCTACGTACATTCTGTACCAAGGCCTTGTAAATGAATGCATGAATAAATGAAGTCTTTCCCTCGAGGGACTTACCTTTTCACAAGTCTCAACGTTAGAAGGGAGTATCGACTATGACCCATCATAGTCGATACCCCCTCGGGGGCTAGCAAGGGGGGTGCCCCCCCAAGTGTCGAAAAAACCAAGTAATCCTTTCGTTCCTATCGGTAATCTCATACAGTTGAGTAGTAAAGGTACCTCGAGCCCCTTAAGGACCGAGAAATGACGAGCCTGAGAACTCCTACGCCCCTGGGCTACGGAGACTCGACTCGCCTCCTCATCCTTGAGGCAATCGAGACCGCCTCGAACAAAAGATCAAGTGAGAAAAACAAACATAGGCGCAAAAGGGAATAAAGGAGCCTCGAGAGGAAAGACAGACAGACATTTAACAACCACTCAAAAGATATTACTTAAATACAAATTAACAAAGTATTATACAAAGGGCCCAAGCACCCAGAGCAGGCTCGCAGGCCTTAGTCCGCATCACGGTCCTCACCACCCTCGCCCGCGCCTGAGCTAGTCTCAGGGGGAAGTACCTCAGGCTCGAACAGCTTAGCCAACCTCTCCCCAAGAGCCTCTGCATCGTCGATCAAGGCGTGGAGCCTTTCTTCGTTCTCCGCGTCGGTCTTGGAAATGTCAGTGACAAAGCCGTGGGACACCACCTCCATGTCGTAGGAAAAGCCTGAGCAGACAACCGCCATTGCCCGCTTTACCCCGATATGGAGGGCATCCCACACTCGATCCCTCAGCGTCGCACCTAAGTAGCACAGCTGGTCGACCAGTGCGTTGCCTCGAGCTCCCTCCTTCGACTCGTCCATGGGCTCGACCTCCCAAGAGGTTGAGAGATCGCTTATCGCCGTCCGCACTCGACGGTTCAAAGCAACCTCTGCCTCGAGCTAGGCCTTGGCGCTGTGAGCCTCGACTTGGGCGGCCAAGAGCTCGTCCTTAAGCCCTATGAATGACAACGCAAAAGCTTTAGAAAAAACCAAGCACACCTCGAAAAGAAAATCCGACAATAGAAACGTACCGCGGATGCTCTCCTCCAGGGCTGTGTTCTCGCCAACTAATTTGGTGTTGGCCATCTCGATCTCTCTGTTGGAGCGTGCCAGCTCAGTGTTGGCAACACGAAGATCCTCGATTGCCTTGCCAGCCTGAGCAATGGCTCCACTCTTCTCCAACAGCTCCCCCTTCAGAGGATCGACGTCGTCAGAGAGGCTGCGGGATCGAGCCCGCTCCGCCTCGAGGTCTTCGAGGGCCTTCTTCTTCGCTTCCTCCATGGCCCCCCTGGCGACCTCGCTGTTCACATACTCCACCTTCATCCTTTGAAAGGAGTCTCAGAGGGAGTCCAGGTCAGTCTTTAGAAGGCCCTTCTCCTTGTCCAGGTCAGCAATGACGTTCTTGTAGGACAGGGCCTCCTCCTGGGCTTTGGACACAGCCTCCTCGACCGTCAGAGCCTGCTCCCTCAGTAGCGTCATTTCTACCACCGCCTTCCTTGAGGCCTCTCGAGCCTCGACCAGGGCAGCCTCCCTCACCTTCTTCTCCTCCTCGAGCGCTATAAGCTCTCTATAAGCCTTGACGAGTTTCTCCTGCGACTCGAGGAGTTGGTTCTTGAGGAGGGGGAGCTGCTCCCTGCCGCCTCTCGTGACGTGGATAAAGCTCGACTTAATACGGGAGGTCTCTTTCAGGTCCTGCGAGCCGGTGACCAAGCAGTTAGAACCCCAAACCAACAAGTTCCACAAAGATTAAAGGACTAGGAGACTTACGAAGTAGGCCGGCCCTAGCCTGTTATTGACGACGTCCGACAGGAGTCCCACCACGTGCTTCATCAAGAGGCGGAGCTCCTCGACGTGTTCCCACTTCTCGGCCTCTTTCCGGTCGTCCAGGAAGATGTTGGGCTCGGATGGGTCGGTGGAAGCCCGGATGCGGATCCGGTCGGGGCACCAGTTTTCCATCTCCCGGTCAGCCCGTGCCTTGACGCCGCGAATGAGATCCTCGACGGTCTCGAGAGATCCCCCATGGTGCAGGAACAAGTCGACGAGGGAAGGGAACCGCCTGTCGTCGTCCACCGTCTTCTAGGTGCCATCTTTACTACCCGAAGTCCCGATCTCGTCCTCCTCAGTGGGAATGCAGTCCTCCCACGCCCGACGCTCCCGGAGGAATCCTGGGGCAATTCCATCCATGCCGTAGATCGTCCTCTTGATCTCGAAATCAGGGTTGGCAGGGGTGCGCATCATACAGGCAAGCGCTACCACACCGTCCGCCCGCCCCGACTCTGCCGGGATTGCGGCGGGCGCCCCTAGATGGAGCCACGCCGGGGTTGGAGGGCCGAAAACCGGCAAACCCTCTTCCTGGTCTCTGGGCTCTTACGGTGCCGGTGGTGCTGGCTGGGGTGGACTGTGAGGAGGAGGCTCGAGCGGCCCTTCTTCCTAGCCCCCCTGCTGCTGTTGCTCCTCGAGCTCCTACGGCTCTTGTCGGCCGTCCTACTCCTGCAGCTGCCGCCGCGTCTCCTGCTCACGCTCCTCCTCTTCTTTCCTCTTCTGCTCCTCGATGGAGCGAAGCCCGACGGGCCAGGGCGTCCGTCCTGCGACAAGAGAAGTCTGGGCCTCCTCGTCCATAGGATGGGCGTCCCTCGAGGTCCCGTTGCCGCCAGAACCATCATTAATGGTAATGGGGTCCCCCTCGACCACCGATCGGGGAGGCTCGGGGGCTCCTTCCTGCCCTTGGGGCCGAGGCGCCTCGGCTTGTTTTGGCGACGACGGGGCAGGATCACCCGTCGGGGGGCGAGGTGGGGCGCTCTCGGTGCCGATCGGCAGCTGAGGGTCGGAGGAGCCTGTAGAACGAAAAACAAAGATTAGCCGCTACAATGACCGACGTAAGGACGACACAAATCCCATGAATAAGCTACTAACCTGGCTCCTTGGAGGCTGCTCTCGCTTTGAGCCTCTTCGCCATTGAAGGCTGGGCCTGCTCAAGCGTCCGCTTCAATCCGAGGAAAAAGGAACGAGCATAAAAAGACCGGTATACGAGGGAACGCAAAGAATCAGGAGAATAAAAATCACAACGTCGAAGAACTTACCCCACAGGAAGAATGGCTCGCCTGCCGGTACCTCGACCGGTGGGCCTCGAACCACCCCGCGTCAAGGCCCCGGGCCCCTCGAGAGCAGACGTAGGCCTTGGCCATGGGACTCCCGCCTGGCGGGCGCCGGGACTGGCGCTCCTGCGGCCGGTTTCTCCCTTCTCGGAGGCCGCGGCGCGACCGCGGGTCAGCGGCCCCGTCGCCTGGGGCTTAGCTTGGCTACCCGCCTTGGGCGTAGGGGGAGGGCGCAGGGCGGCCTGACTGGTCGTGGGCGTAGGAGGGGTGTCAGCACGGGGGCGGTGAGATCCGCCTGGCCCCTCCTTTGGCGCTTCCATCCGTGGGGCGTCGACGTCGCCTCGAGGTGGACCCTCGAGGATCTGGTCGTGGCGAGACGCCATCCCCTCGGAGTCGTCACTGTCATCGTCACCATCTCCACCACCATCGTCGCTGGGGGATTCTTCCTCAGGCTCCCCCCTCTGCCTGGACTTAGCTCGACGCGCCTCTAATGCGTGGCGGTCGAGGTTCTTCTTTTTCTCTCCTTTCTTCATAGAGTCCTTGACGGACTTTTGCTTCTCGGCGGACCGGCGCCGTGCGTCACGGTCAACCTCGTCCTCCTTTACTGGAGGCCTCGAGGACTGGACATCAATCCGTCCCTGCCAGAACAAAGGTAGACTTAGAAAAGGGGTAGAAAGAAATCCAGAATCGAAGCTGTGCACGAGAAGAGAGCATACCAGATCGATCGAGCCCGCATCAGGCCTCATGGGGAAGCCGTTAACGTGCTCCGGCTTAAAGTCACCACCAATGGCGGCCCTGACCCGGGCCGCGACTTCATCGTCCGCCGGAGCCTCGTTAGACATCCGGCACGCCTCGAGGTCTCGAGACGAGACGCCAAGGCCCATCTCGTCCATCCTCAGCGGTTGAGACATCAATGGGAGAACTCTCCGGTGATGGACAGCCGAGAGGACGAGAGCGGCGGTCAAGCCTTCCAAGCGCAGCTTCTTCATGGCGTCGAGGAGGGGGTCGAGCCGAGATTGATGAGCTTGAATGACGCCGTAAGTCCAGTTCTCCGGACGCTCCGTGCTCAGATGCCCGGTGTAGGCGGGCAGGAGATCGTCGTCGTTCCTCAAGTAGAACCACTAGGAATCCCAGCCGGCACGGTTAGTCGACAGTCCCACTGGGATGTACTCATGCGGCCTCTCCGTCTTCCCCGTCTTCAGCACGAGGTTGAGGCAACCCGCCCGCACAGGTTTCCTCACGCCGGTGGTCCCAGTGGGGGTGTTGAAGAGCTCGCCCCTGTAGAGGTGGAGCCACAGCTCCCAGTGGGGCATCATCCCCAAATATCCCTCACACACCGTGGCGAAGACCGCCGCGACGGTGATGGCGTTTGGGGAGAAGTGTTGGAGCTCTACCCCGTAATGGAGGCAGAGCGCCCGCATGAAGCGGCTCGGAGGGGAGCCCAGGCCGTGGCGGTGGAACTTGGCGAACGACACCACATAGCCCTTGGGCGTCTGGGGCTCCCGGTGGTCCGCTGGCGGCGCGATCCACTCCAGCGACGACAGCGAGGTGCGGTGGCGCAGGAGTCCCTCCCTCTCAAGCTCTAGCAACCGACGCTCCGTCATCGACGACGGGCGCCAGTCGTCGGCGGCGACGAGTCTCACAGGCATCTTGGCCGGAAGGATGGCGGATTCGCTACTGCTCGAGGTGCTGTGCGCGTGCGTAATATGGCAAGAGAACTTAGACGGCAAGAAAGCAAAGGCAAGAGGGCGAAAGGTGGAAGGGAGAACGGCGGCGACGCCACGGCGTATTTATAGGGAGCGGTCCACCAACGGGTAGATCCAATAAATGAGGTAACTCCCCCCATAAATGTGTCGTCTAACGGTCCCTTTTCTCCTCATAGGTGGGGCGCTCCGAATTCTACGCCAACACAGTGTCGTAACGGATCCCACCTAAAAAGGCGCGCCCAACGGGCAAAAAGGCGAACCGCCTACGACCTCTTCCTTCCCTTGTAAGCCAAGGAGCGTACCCGTGAAAGCCTCGAGAGGTCGCAGGCTGACCCGCCGAAAGGGTTCGACAGCCGATCTCGAGCACCAGAGTAAGGGATCCATAGCGAGTGGTCGAAAATCGAGGCCCGCCTCGAAGACTTGCTGGGGATGTCCAAGGTAGGGTCAAGACAGTCGAGAGGAATCCCCCCGACGGGAGGCATCGAGCCGCTGGTCTTTATCAAACGAGATCAGTATCCCCGACCACGTTGACCCTGCTTTATGAGAATGCCTCCGGGCTACAGCTGACCCCCTCGAAAGGGGCACAGGTTCTCACTTGGACTACCCACAAAACGAGCTAATCAAAACCTTCCATCACCGGTGTCGACAGCGTTTCTGCGAATTAGGCGATATAACCCTCGAAGGAGTCAAAAACTCCTCCAAGGGCTCGGGGGCTACCCCCGCGGGTTCGCTCGCGCGCCCCCACAGAAACCCGACCAAGGGATACAGCCTGCATTCGAGCGCCAGCGCTCAAATGGAGACTCGGGGGCTACTATCGAGGGTATCAGTAAGGGGTATCCTAATTTATGCACATAACGAGATTACTTATACACAGATCGAGGCCCTCAACTCGACGTTCTAATCAGCCATATGTTCATCGACGGCCGCAGCCTCAAAGACGGAAAAGGCGTCGAGCGAACCGCTCAGGGGTCGAGCATCAACTACCGTCGAATACGGAACTGGGCTCGAGCGAACCAGGAGGCGTCGAGCGCGAGGACACCGCCCGCCGCCTGACGCGCGCACGAGAACCCGGGCATTTAATGCGCCTGTTGCTTTCCCACCTAACACGCTAGTCACAGGAAGCGTGATGGGGAACAGGCATCCGTCCCGTCATTCTTTTTGCAGCCTTCCCCACCAAATGACCCAGAGCGTGTCAGGACGTGGGAAGCCGGGATGGAACGTCTAGTCAGGACCCCCTCGAGACGCCGAAAGTCAATGCTCTGGATAGCAAGGCACTACATGGCGTCTGACCCTCGACCAGACGTGTTTCCTTCGTGGGGAAGGGTTGGGCGTCGACTGACGGCACTGCCACCACTCTGACGTATCAGCCGCCATGACGTACAAGCGTGCAACGGACAAACCGGCCCAAGACGGCGTACAGAGCGGGATATGAGGGCACGCGTAATCATCATCAAGCTACCAGGACGGGACGGCTCGAGACCATGTCGGTACGGAGGCCTCGAGTAGGTCAGCTCACCATGCCTCTATCAACCCCTACTCTGTCACCTATACATGTACCCTACGTCTCTCCTTGGAACTATAAAAGGGGAGACCCGGGAATGAACACAGGAGACGAAACAACACCACACCCACACGTAGAGGAGTCTCCATACTCCATCCCAGTTCATACGCACTTGTATTTGCCCCTGTACAAGCACTTAGGTGCAAGATAATACAAACTCCCCTCCCCCACTGGACGTAGGGCCTTCTCTTGCCCGAACCAGGATAAATCTTTGTGTCTTCTTGCATCACCATCTGGGAAAGGGAAACACGCATACAAATTCACTCGTTGGTGCGACCCCCCGTGGGGAAAACACCGACAGCCACCGTGACACGGAACTGGTCACCCGCCTTAGGAGTGAGACCAAGGCGCCGCATGGCCGCACCCTAGAGGAAGGTGTCGGTGGAGCCGGTGTCCTGGAGGGTGAGGAGGCGCTCGCCCTTGATCGTCACGGGCAGGAGCATGGTGTGGTACGTCCTGATTCCAGCAAGAGCGTGTACAGAAACGACAAGGGTGTGAGCGTGAGCGTCCACTGCGGCGGCGGGCTCCTCAGGCAGGACTGCATTTATGGCCTCCGCGTCGCCGTCGTGGAAGTCGTCCACCTCCAGGAAGAACAGGCGGGGGCACACGTGCCCACGCACGTACTGCTCGTCGCAATTGTAGCAGAGGCCCTGGCGACGGCGTTCCTGCATCTCCGCCGGTGTCAAGCGACGGAAGGTGCGGGTGGGTGTAGCGGATCCGGTCGGATTCGGCGTCGTAGGAGCGGGCGCAACGGTCGTAGTGCCTCCCCCAGCAGCGAAGGAGACAGCCGCTAGGGAGGGCGGGTGCCATGCTGTGCAGGTGCGGCGAAGGCCGCGGCCTTGCGCTCGAACATGCGCGCCAGGTACATGGCCGTCTAGAGGTCGCCGGGGTCGTGCATTTCCACGTCCGCACGGATGTGGTCAGGTAATCCACCCACAAAGAGTTCCGCCTTCTGGCGGGTGGAGATGTCCCATGCGTGAGCAAGGTCCGCCTGAAAACGACCCGCGAACTCCTCCACTGTGGAGTGGAAGGGCAGCCGGCCTAGTTCCGCCAGGCGGGAGCCGCGAATTGGCGGTCCGAAGCGAAGGCGACACAGTTCCTTGAACCGATCCCTTGGCGGCTGGCCCTCGTCCTGCTCGAGGGCATAGTACCATGTCTGGGCGTCGCCCGTGAGGTGGTAGGACGCCATCCAGGTGTGCTGCGATGCCGGCGTGTGTTGGCCCCGGAAGAATTGCTCACAATGCGTGAGCCAATTTAGTGGATCGACGGAGCCGTCGTACGTTGTGAACTCGATCCTGTGGAACTTGGGCGGCCCGTTGTGTTGCGCTGCTGCAGGGGCGCCACCCTCGTAGCCGGTCTCGGGGTAGGATGGTGCCGAGGGCGCCAGGTTGCCGCCCGGGATGAGGAGGCCGTTGGTGTCACTGTAGAGGGTACCCGACATTGTCGGC
This sequence comes from Sorghum bicolor, assembly GCF_000003195.3. Lineage (NCBI taxonomy): Eukaryota > Viridiplantae > Streptophyta > Magnoliopsida > Poales > Poaceae > Sorghum > Sorghum bicolor. Next base: position 26,397,784 of record NC_012877.2, read on the forward strand.
GCGCCATTCTCGGGCACGTGCGACCGAGGAGGCACCGATGTGTAGACCGGCCCGGAGTAGCTCAGCGCCCATGGCGGGATCTGGGACGGTGACGGCGGAAAGCGGAGCTGGTGGATCGGGACGGACGACGAAGGTGGCAGCGGTGACGTCGAGGGCGTTGCTTGGTGGGTCATCCCGTAGGTGTAGGAGGCCGCCGCTGAGGGCTGGATCGCGCCCGACGGGTTGATCTGCGGCAGGAGCGGTTGTTGCGGCGGTGGGTTGTTGAAGAGCTGGAGCACGGAGTTCATCGTCAGCCGCAGCTCGGCCATGCTGTGGCTGAGGTCGACGATGGCGGCCGTCGTCTGCTCCGGGGTGAAGACCGCGCGCGGCACCCCTTGCACGTCCTGTGCCAGTGGCTGTGAGGAGGTCGGCACCAGGGCCGATGTAGACGCGGGCAGCTGGGGCAGGACGGAGGAGGCGGGCGGTGCCGTTGTGGAGGAGGGCGAAACAGCGGTGGAGGCTGGAGGGATCGACATGGCTCTGGATACCAGGTTGGTATGTGCTACGCTGCGTAAGGCGTATGAGTGAAAGATGGGAGGACGAGGCTTGAACTGTCGGCGGCGAGTGGATGGCGCCGTGGCCGGCGGCAGGCTGCTACGAACGGGAATGGCAAGAACTAGATGGAGATAGGGCTGGGTGCCTAAGGGAGACAGGAAGTCTCAATCCCAGGCTGTCCTTTTCATTCGTCGTGGTTCAGTATTTATACTGGTTTCTTACAGACTTGATCCTAAACACAAGGAGGTCCTAACCACGCTAACTCCACAAACAAAGCTGCTAAGAATAGAGAAATGCTAATTCAAGGCACAGACATGCATCCCTACACTAATAGAATTATTCAAACAACCTTGCATGCTGCTACTAATTTTGGCGATCATTCTCAGCCAGTGGCAAGGCTCCGGGCTTGTCGAGCATAGCTCAGCCAGTAGCCCTAGTCCTTCGCTAGTACTGTTGACCCACCATAACAGGAAGCTCAGTTTGCTTTTGTTTGGAGATAGTGCTAATCTTGTTGCAATATAGGTGCACGAATTGCATGGAACGTACCATTTGCTTCGAAATATATTTGGAAGCACCCAATAGAACTCCTAGATGACGTGTGTCATATAGAATCTGACTTCGGTCTCTTTGGAGATAGTGTTAGTTTCGGTGCAAGATAGGTACACGGTTTGTGCCTAATGCACTATAGGCTAAGAAACTATTTTGGACGCACACGATGGTACTCCTTGGTGAATAGGCTTAAGTGGAATCTTGGTCCTGTCTGTTTGGAGATAGTTCTAATCTTGATGCAAGATAGGTGCACGGTTTGCATGGAACATACCATATGCTCAGAAATCAATTTGGACAAAGCCGATGGAACTGTAGATGCACCTGATGGAACTACTAGATGAAGTGTATCATACGAAATCTCGCTTCGGTCCAGTTGGAGATAGTATTAGTTTCGGTGCAAGATAGTTGCATGGTTTGGGCCCAGTGCACCATAGGCTCAGAAATCGTTGTGGAAGTTCCCGATGGTACTCCTAGATGAAGTGGCTCAAGTGAAAGCTCGTTTCGGTGTGTTGGAGATAGAAATAATCTTGATGAAAGTTTGGTGTACGGTTTGCATGGAACGTACCATATTCTCATAAATCAATTTGGGCGTACCCGATAGAACTCCTAGATCATGTGTGTCATATGGAATCTCGCTTCAATCTTTTTGGAGACAGTGTTAGTTTAGGTGCAAGATTGGTGCATGGTTTGCGCATAATGCACCATAGCTCAGAAACCATTATGGAAGCACCCGATGATAATCCTAGGTGAAGAGGCTCAAGTGGGAGGTTGGTTCGATCTGTTTGGAGATAGTTCTAATCTTGATGCAACATAGGTGCACGGTTTGCATGGAACATATCATATGCTAAGAAATCCATTTGAACGCACCCAAATAAAACTCCTAGATGACGTGTGATATAGAATCTTGCTTTGGTCTGTTTGGAGACAGAGTTAGTTTTGATGCAAGATAGGTACACAGTTTGTGCCTAATGCATCATAGGCTAAGAAACCATTTTGGATGCACCCGATGATACTCCTCGGTAAAGGGGCTCAAGTGGAAGCTCAGTTTGCTTTTGTTTGGAGATAGTGCTAATCTTGATGCAAGATAGGTGCACGAATTGCATGGAACGTACCATATGCTTCGAAATATATTTGGAAGCACCCAATCGAACTCCTAGATGACGTGTGTCATATAGAATCTCACTTCGGTCTCTTTGGAGATAGTGTTAGTTTCGGTGCAAGATAGGTACACGGTTTGTGCCTAATGCACCATAGGCTACGAAGCTATTTTGGACGCATGCGATGGTACTCCTTGGTGAAGAGGCTCATGTGGAATCTTGGTTCTGTTTGTTTGGAGATAGTTCTAATCTTGATGCAAGATAGGTGCACGGTTTGCATGGAACATACCATATGCTCAGAAATCAATTTGGACACACTCGATGGAACTGTAGATGCACTCGATGGAACTACTAGATGAAGTGTATCATATGGAATCTCGCTTCGGTCCAGTTGGAGGTAGTATTAGTTTCGGTGCAAGATAGTTGCGTGGTTTGTGCCCAGTGCACCATAGGCTCAGAAATTGTTGTGGAAGTTCCCGATGGTACTCCTAGGTGAAGAGGCTCAAGTGAAAGCCCGGTTCGGTCTGTTTGGAGATAGTGCTAATCTTGATGAAAGATAGGTGTACGGTTTGCATGGAACGTACCATGTTCTCATAAATCAATTTGGACGCACCCGATAGAACTCCTATATTTGGAAGCACCAAATAGAACTCCTAGATGATGTGTGTCATATAAAATCTCACTTTGGTCTCTTTGGAGATAGTGTTAGTTTCGGTGCAAGTACACGGTTTGTGCCTAATGCACCATAGGCTAAGAAACTATTTTGGACGCACGCGAAGGTACTCCTTGGTGAAGAGGCTCATGTGGAATCTTGGTTCTGTTTGTTTGGAGATAGTTCTAATCTTGATGCAAGATAGGTGCACGGTTTGCATGGAACATACCATATGCTCAGAAATCAATTTGGACACACCCGATGGAACTGTGGATGCACCCGATGGAACTACTAGATGAAGTGTATTGTTGACGGTCCTTAAGTATCAAATTTAACTATCAAATAAACAAAGAAAAGGATCCAAATGAAATCAACATCAAGACTTAGGGTTTTATCTGACAGAATTCCACGAGTTTTGGTGTTTGTCTATTTCTGCAGGGGGTTATCAGGAAATAAGGAAGAAAGGCCCACACGTCGGGATTACATAGAGATATTAATGTGCTGCGCAATTATCTTACATCTAGAAGACTCCAGAAGCCACGAGACCGAAGCGGAGGCGAAACGGGGCCAGAGACAGGGCGCCCACCCTGTCCTACTGGGCGCCCACCCACCTCCTGTGGCCAATCACGCTCAATCTCGCGGATTATGCTCCACCGACCTAAAGGATCAAGAATAACCGTTCAATCAATGTCGGTTTGATCCGACGGCCCAGGTTCACTTGAGGGGACTATAACACCAGACCCCTTGATCATTATTCATTATTCATAGACAGAGCAAAAGCTAGGGTTTAGAGATGAGAGCTCTCCTCTCTTCTCTAAACTAGAGTAGATCTAGATAGTAGCGAGATGGAGAGCGAAGGAGGATTAGAGGAGAGGCCGGCCTGTCGGTTCTTCCTCCGGTTGTACTTCGCCATGATCAAGCTCTAATCAAGGTTGCTCATGGGATGACTCTGGTAATCTACTTCTAATTCATTATGCAATTACTAATCATGTATGTTCTGGTTCACAACTCTTTTGAGTACTTCAAATCTATAGGACCCTATAGGTTAGAGTTGTAGTATAGGTGTAAGCGTGGTGCTTAGACCTAGATTACTTGTGGATATCCCCTGACTAGCCGGATCGTGTGGTAGGCCGCGTAGGTGACAGTTACGCTGGTCCCCTGTAGTCCACCTCTCGTTAGCAGGACGGGTAGGGTTTATCGGCCTAAGGATAAGCATCCTTTGTGGTGTACTCTTATCACGTGGTTCATCCCAGACATAGACATACCCCTTTGAAGTAGAGAAACCATAGTTATCCTCTCTATTCTGCTACCATCGCCCATATACTAGAATTGCTCTAATCTCTATTCCCATATTATCACTCACTGTTATCTTACCTTTAATATTGTTCTTATTTAATTCTATCATCTTTCCTATTTACACCTATCTATCTATCTTGGTTAAGTTAGAGCGTAGTTGGTTCTCCCGTTTCCTTGTGGATACGATAAAACCTTTAACCGGGTAAAAGCTTCAACGGTATCCGTGCGCTTGCGGATTATCTGTGTGCGTATAAATACCATAATACACTCTAGTGCCATGCTGGGGATGACAACCTAGTATTCAAGTGGTGTTAGCAAGTGTCAACAAGCATTTTTGGCGCCGTTGCCGGGGAAACGGTTGCTGAGTTGACTACGAATTAGCTTAATCATTTTCTAAAAAAATAATAATAAAATAATAATAAAAATATTTTCCTTTTTATCCTTTGCCTCATCTCTGCTATTCTTTCTTCTTATCTAATCCTTGATCTCTGGTCTATTATGAATTCAAACATGTCTATCTATGAATTTCATAGACCTATGGGCACACATCTCGAACCACCAAAATCTTCAAAGCCTATCATAGCATCTAGTTTTGAGATAGACCCCGAATACATAGAATTTATTCAAAAACAACCTTTCTCAGGAGAAGGTGAGGAAAACCCATACACACACCTAAGAGAGTTTTATCGAGTCTGTGACCTCCTTCGCATAGAAGGCATGTCCGATGAGACCCTTAAATGGAAGCTCTTTCCGTTCTCTTTAACGGGAAAAGCTAGACATTGGTATAAACTCAAAGTAGGGAGTGTTAATGGAGATTGGAAGGAGTCATATAGTAGTTTTCTTTCTAAATATTTTCCAATCTCCAAAGTGGTGGAACTTCGGCGTGAGATTCTTTCTTTTAGACAACTGGAAGAAGAATCTCTTGGCAAATCATGGGACCGCTTTATTAACCTTACTCTCACTGGCCCAAAACTTTCTATTCCAGAAGAAGTTCTTCTAATTCACTTTTTTGAGGGCCTTAGTAGGAAAAATAAGCAAACCCTTCATGCGGCCTCTGGAGGATCTTTCCACCACCTATCCGCTAGTGAAGCTTGGAATTTGATTGATTTAATGAGCGGAAAGTCTCCTAGCTTTTATATCCCTGAGAAAGAGAAAGAACCAGTTCCTAGACAAGAAGAAGAAGTTTCGATAGCCAGATCACAACCACTTCAATCCCAAACTTTAGCTATCGATCCTAAACCATCAATACCCCAAAATTCTCCAAGGGAGGAAGGAATTCCGACCTTAAATCTTTCAGATGCTGATGGTTTAGACTTCTGGTTCCATAAGAGACCTACAAGCAGGGATAATTCAAATCCTTGCAATAATGTTTCTCTTAGAGAATGTCCTGGTTCCTATCATGAAGAAGTCGAGGATGACATATCAAGTGAAGGAGAGCTAAGCCATATAGACAATTCTATCTACTCCCCTTCCATGTTCACAAGTTCTAAATCCATCCTTGACCTTAGAGATCCCTCTTATCCCTCTTCTTTTCAGTCTCATGATGATCCTAGCAATTCACCAAGACTACCAAACCATAGGAGTCATGAAGACCATAAGGATGGCATGTCAAGTAATGCCATAGGAGAGCTAAGCCATATAGAAAATTCTAACACCTCCCCTATTTTGATCACAAGTTCTAAATGGCTAAAATGTGTAGAATGGATGGATAAGGAAGAAGCCTTAATGGGTTCTGACTTTGGCTCAATTTCAAATGGTGAGTTCTTGACTCCCTTTGAAGATGAGATTCATCCAACTATAGAAGAGGACATAAGTGAGACCAATCCAAGAGAAACTCTAAACATTCAGATTGGAGACGAAGATAACATTAATGAGCATGGAATTTATTTCATAGCCACTTTGTTTACTCCATGCTCATATGCAACATCTTGCCAATCTATTGGTCTCTCCGACATCACCACACTTGAGATCTCCAACCCCCTCTTCCTTCCTATTTATAAAAACTTTAAAAGGGCGGTTGTCGATGCATATGTCTATAATAAATATTGCAGATCTCGTTGAGTTGATCTAGATATAGGTTGGCGTCGGAGGGGAAACCACTTCGCCAACACAAACTTATGGTTTCCCAAGGACAAGCTTAGTGTCTTAAAATAAGCATTGATCAGATCGTAACATAAGCCTTTAATTATTTGCAACATTACCTTGTGTATTGAGCATATAAGGATAATTGTAAAAAAATATGTTCCTTCGGGTATTCTTGTCACTAACCTTTCTAAGATTCGAGCAAGAAGATCGGATGAACGACAAGCACAAGGTATGTCCAACCAATCATCATACAACATTGAATTAAATTCATCCAAACTTGAATTTTGCAAAATTCAAGCTTGGGGGAGTACTTTACATAAAAACATCCTTTGCCATGTTGCTATGCTGGTTGTCCCTACCTTTGAGACATGCTCAATTTGTTAAATACTAATCACACTACTTCATCAGATCTCTATAAATGCTGTCATGCTACCTTTGTCTATTTACTAGCAAGTGTTGGTTTGGAAGTACTCACCATACTTCCACTGGCATTTAAATTAAGCATGGTGCTTAGGTTAAATAGCCTTCCTTAATCTGATTAGACATGGAGTCTAGTTTGGTTATTGAACTTTAAAAAAAAACTGCTTGAGTAGATATTGGTATATTTTGTCGGACTAACCCCTGCAGAAAAACTTTCAATATCGATTTGGGAAGTCCTGAAATAAACTCACATCAGAGACGAAGAGAGTGACACATGAAGTTTAACAATTTGCACAAGAAGGACATAGCTCATCATCATAGAGAGATGATCCATGGAGGGTGCCACAAACACGATGCACAACCACTAAGAAAGGAAAGCTTCCACAAGATGATATTGTACCATCACTCTTCGAGCAAGGTAACATCTTAAGGTACTTGACTATCACTTTTATAAGCTTCTCCTTGGTTCTAACGTTCACATAAATAAAGAGACAAACATGTATGATTTATAACTCCAAATTAACCAACCTAACTGATTCAGCATGTTTAGTCCTTTAATCCTTGTTCCTAGTACTACCTCCATGAACCCACACTCCTAATCATATGAGCTAAAATGTTACACATTCAATCATTGAGAGATATAAAGAAAAAGACATATACATAGATAGATTATCTTTCCATAAGGTTGAGCGATCTGATCTGACAAATATTATAAGTGCTACACTCATGAACTTATCATCCATCAACTTTGTCTTGCTCACTATGCTTAAGGTTAGAGAAGAACAAATACATTTTTGGTTCTGTTGGTGTTTTCCACCAACAGGGCCCATACACTTGATCTCTGCCTTGTCTCTATGAGCAGGTACACTACGAGCACAAACACACTGAGCAAGATACTGCTAACACCTCACTTCGAACTGCTGGGCAAACGAAGAACATGGGTGACACCGTATTAAAAGGTGCAGACGTCAAGGTCCGCACCTGAATCAAATGACGCACCTGAAGAATGAACACGGTGAGAAGTCTTGTCAAGAAGACTTAAAACACTGAACCCTCGCCGAAAGGTAAGATTGGTAGTTATCCATATTTATCCTTTCTGCATTCCCTTTTCCCTTTAATTATTTACTTTCCTTAAATAGATTTTTAGTTAATCATGCTATCTTGAAAAGAAAATAAAAATGTTAAAAAATACTAAGCCCCATGTGAGTATACGAGTGGCATAAAACCCATAAGTACCTTCACTGTGGTGGCATAAAAATAAAATAAATATTTCTTTTCTACTTTATAAAATAAAAAAACAGGGAGTAATATTTATTGAGGAAGCTCAACGTGATGAAGGCTAGATATTTATGCTAACACTTAATTAGTTCCACAAGCTTTGTTGTCTATTTGAGCTCCACAGAATTTAAGAATCAAGAAGACTAGCAGACAGAGGACATTCTAATCGCTACCAGATTGCTGCTGACTTTCAAATACACCTCTGCCATTTGCTAGCTACATCAAGAGAAATTACGTCAAAATTCAGCTTGGGGGAGAGCACCCGTATTTATCTCGCTAAGTATTTCTACCTATCTTTATACTTATATTATATTAGAATATTAAAATACATAAACTATGAAAAACCAAATAAAGATTTTATGCTTATATATATATATATCTTTTCTTAGTTTGCTAAATAAATAAATAAATAAAGTTTGCTATGAATCTTAATAATAAAACTCTAGCATGGATATGATGAATAGTTGCTCTGCCTAATTTGAAGTTCTCTCTCAAGTTTAGACATAACTGTTATAATATAAAGCTTGCTCTAGATCTAAACTTGTGGGATGAAAACTTGATCTAAAATCTAAGTTGTTAACGGATAAGATATGGGAAGGTTGAGCTGCTGTTTATCTGTTCCTAGAGATGCTAGAATTCTGGAGAATTTTATCTTTGAAAATCTTTAAAATATTGCATGATGAGTTCCTGTATGATGAAAGTTTAAATTTCTACCACAGCCATATATACATGCTTGCTAGACTTTGAGCCACACATTTATTATTTACTGCTTATGAGCATTGAGTGTGGTCAAGCTGTGTAGACCCTTAGGAGCTTGTCATGTGGTTAAATCAAGATTCACTTGCACGTTCACTCATATATATGCTACTTCTACTCCGGAAGTACCATCCACATATATCCATCCATTTCCATCTCCAGAATCACCTAAAAATATTCTACTCCTAATTCGGGAGAGAATAGCCAAAAACATCTGTGTTTTTCCTTTGTGAAATAAATGCTCAAGTTATCTTGCTACTACCACTTGCTATATTATCTTAAGAGATGAGTGCTCTGAAAAAAAAAGAAGAAAAAAAAGAGAAAAGAAAAAAAAAATAAACGAGGAAATAAAAAGGGGCAAGTGCCCGGAACCTCGAAAGAAAAGAAAAAGAGTGAGACGAGAGGTAAAAATGGATAAGTGTCCGACAGTAGAATTAGGGGTAGAGGATACCCATCTGAGAGAAAAGAAAAAGAAGAGCATCTCATTCTCCTCATAAAGTTTCAAAAAGCAAGGAAGGTATGTATCCCCTCAAAAGAGCAAAAGTAGAATTAGACTTTCACCATTGTTATCACCATCATCACCATACACTATTCATTCGCCACACATGCACGTCTTGATTTGGCTTATTGATTTATTTCTTTGGATCCATGGTTTGACTATACAATAAATGTCTTGTAAGTATGTATATTTTATCTCCCACCTATGAGCTCTAGATATTAAAGCCTTATTAGAGTAGGGTAAGAGAGAAGACAATGTCACTATCCCTTATACCACAAATACCACATATTTTGAGAGAAGGCATATACCATCACTACCTTGGTAAGGATCCAGAAATACCACAAAAGAGAGATATGAGAGAGTCATACAAAGGAATCTCTGAGTTTTATTTGAAAATCTGCAAAAACTCCAGAGCTATAGCTGATCAAGAATAAGAGACATGGCACTTGACGGGACTGTTCCATCTTTTAACCACTCAAGACAGAAGTGACGGTTACAAGTCCCATGGTGAAAGGTAAAGTAAGTAAGTTTTAAGTCTTGACAGTTTACTCTAACTCAGAGATGAGACCTCATTTAAAAGCATGTGTACCATTAATTTTTAAAGATATTGCAACAACTTATGATCCATAGCTGAGTCTATCCTTACTCAGGGACGAGCAAGAGGTAAGCTTGGGGGAGTTTGTTGACGGTCCTTAAGTATCAAATTTAACTATCAAATAAACAAAGAAAAGGATCCAAATGAAATCAACATCAAGACTTAGGGTTTTATCTGATAGAATTCAACGAGTTTTGGTGTTTGTCTATTTCTGCAGGGGGTTATCAGGAAATAAGGAAGAAAGGCCCACACATCGGGATTACATAGAGATATTAACGTGCTGTGCAATTATCTTACATCTAGAAGACTCCAGAAGCCACGAGACCGAAGCGGAGGCGAAACGGGGCCAGAGACAGGGCGCCCGCCCACCTCCTGTGCCCAATCACGCTCAATCTCACGGATTATGCTCCACCGACCTAATGGATCAAGAATAACCGTTCAATCAATGTCGGTTTGATCCGACGGCCCAGGTTCACTTGAGGGGACTATAAAACCAAACCCCCTGGCCCCTGGAGGAGGCACCCCTTGATCATTATTCATTATTCATAGACAGAGCAAAAGCTAGGGTTTAGAGATGAGAGCTCTCCTCTCTTCTCTAAACTAGAGTAGATCTAGATAGTAGCGAGATGGAGAGCGAAGGAGGATTAGAGGAGAGGCCGGCATGTCGGTTCTTCCTCCGGTTGTACTTCGCCATGATCAAGCTCTAATCGAGCTTGCTCATGGGATGACTCTGGTAATCTACTTCTAATTCATTATGCAATTACTAATCATGTATGTTCTGGTTCACAACTCTTTTGAGTACTTCTAATCTATAGGACCCTATAGGTTAGAGTTGTAGTATAGGTGTAAGCGTGGTTTACATGAAACGTACCATATTCTCAGAAATCAATTTGGAAGCACCCGATAGAACTCCTTGATCATGTGTGTCATATGGAATCTCGCTTCAATCTGTTTGGAGATAGTGTTAGTTTAGGTGCAAGATTGGTGCATGGTTTGCGCATAATGCACCATAGGCTCAGAAATCATTATGAAAGCACCCGATGAAAGACCTAGGTGAAGAGGCTCAAGTGGAAGGTCAGTTCGATCTATTTGGAGATAGTGCTAATATTGACGCAAGATAGGTGCACGGTTTGCATGGAACATACCATATGCTAAGAAATCCATTTGGACGCACCCCAATAGAACTCCTAGATGACATGTGTCATATGGAATCTCACTTCGGTCTGTTTGGAGATAGAGTTAGTTTTGGTGCAAGATAGGTACACAGTTTACGCCTAATGCATCATGGGCTAAGAAACCATTTTGGATGCACCCAATGAAACTGCTGGGTAAAGGGGCTCAAGTGGAAGCTCAGTTTGCTTTTGTTTGGAGATAGTGCTAATCTTGATGCAAGATAGGTGCACAAATTGCATGGAACGTACCATTTGCATCGAAATATATTTGGAAGCAACCAATAGAACTCCTAGATGACGTGTGTCATATAGAATCTCACTTCGGTCTCTTTGGAGATAGTGTTAGTTTCGGTGCAAGATAGGTACACGGTTTGTGCCTAATGCACTATAGGCTAAGAAACTATTTCGGACGCACACGATGGTACTCCTTGGTAAAGAGGCTCAAGTGGAATCTTGGTTCTGTCTATTTGGAGATAGTTCTAATCTTGATGCAAGATAGGTGCACGGTTTGCATGGAACATACCATATGCTCAGAAATCAATTTGGACAAACCCGATGGAACTGTAGATGCACCCGATGGAACTACTAGATGAAGTGTATCATATGGAATCTCATTTCGATCCAGTTGGAGATAGTATTAGTTTCGATGCAAGATAGTTGCATGGTTTGTGGCCATTGCACCATAGGCTCAAAAATCGTTGTGTAAGTTCTCGATGGTACTCTTGGGTGAAGAGGCTCAAGTGAAAGCTCAGTTCGGTCTATTTGGAGATAGTGCTAATCTTGATGAAAGATAGGTGTACGGTTTGCATGGAACGTACAATATTCTTATAAATCAATTTGGACGCACCCGTTAGAACTCCTAGATCATGTGTGTCATATGGAATCTCGCTTCAATATGTTTAGAGATAGTGTTAGTTTAGGTGCAAGATTGGTGCATGGTTTGCGCATAATGCACCATAGGCTCAGAAACCAATATGGAAGCACCCGATGATAATCCTAGGTGAAGAGGCTCAAGTGGAAGGTCGGTTCGATCTGTTTGGAGAAAGTGCTAATCTTGATGCAAGATAGGTGCACGGATTGCATGGAACATAGCATATGCTAAGAAATCCATTTGGACGCACCCCAATAGATCTCCTGGATGACATGTGTCATATAGAATCTCGCTTTGGTCTGTTTGGAGACAAAGTTAGTTTTGGTGCAAGATAGGTACACAGTTTGCGCCTAATGCATCATAGGCTGAGAAACCATTTTGGATGCACCCGATGATACTCTTGGGTAAAGGGGATCAAGCGGAAGCTCAGTTTGCTTTGTTTGGAGATAGTGCTAACCTTGATGCAAGATAGGTGCACGAATTGCATCGAACGTACCACATGCTTAGAAATATATTTGGAAGCACCAAATAGAACTCCTAGATGATGTGTGTCATATAAAATCTCACTTCAGTCTCTTTGGAGATAGTGTTAGTTTCGGTGCAAGATAGGTACACGGTTTGTGCCTAATGCACCATAGGCTAAGAAACTATTTTGGACGCACGCGATGGTACTCCTTGGTGAAGAGGCTCATGTGGAATCTTGGTTCTGTCTGTTTGGAGATAGTTCTAATCTTGATGCAAGATAGGTGCACGGTTTGCATGGAACATACCATATGCTCAGAAATCAATTTGGACACACCCGATGGAACTGTAGATGCACCCGATGGAACTACTAGATGAAGTGTATCATATGGAATCTCACTTCAGTCTAGTTGGAGATAGTATTAGTTTTGGTGCAAGATTGTTGCATGGTTTGTGCCCAGTGCACCATAGGCTCAGAAATCATTGTGGAAGTTCCCGATGGTACTCCTAGGTGAAGAGGCTCAAGTGAAAGCTCGGTTTGGTATGTTTGGAGATAGTGCTAATCTTGATGACAGAGGTGTACGGTTTGCATGGAACGTACCATATTCTCAGAAATCAATTTGGACGCACCCGATAGAACTCCTAGATCATGTGTGTCATATGGAATCTCGCTTCAATTTGTTTGGAGACAGTGTGTTGACACCGTTTTTGGACACGTATCCACGATCAGTAGAGTGTAGATCGGCAAGATAGGGCAACGGTAACAGGTCTGCAAGAGAGTTGCCGATGAGGGTGGTTGCCGATGAAGAAATAGCTGAATGTGGCTAAGTCCATGGGTGGTGATGTGTTTGTGCCGATGGCCAGCATTAACCTTTGCCGATGGCTACGATGGAGAGTCTGCCGATGACGCGGAAGGAGGACTTGGTCTATGGTGGTGTCCCAGTTTGTCACGGGGGGATAGTTTTATGTTTTCCTTAGTTGTTTAGATCGTTTTGTATATGGATTCTGTTTGATTTGGAATTCGAGTTCTAGTCGTGTCTGGTTGTAGCTCCTTGAGCAGGGTATAAATGTAGACCCTAGGGCCTTGTAATCGGGACATCTATCTATCAATCAATCAAACATAAGTTTTTACTCATATTCCAGCATCTACTTTTTCGACGACTTCATCATATTTTCCCTTTTTATTACGAGTTCTTAGGGATTCGTCGACTTAAGCTCGGCGCGTTCTCAAGTTCCGCGTGAATACCTCTTGGCCATGGCATCCGGGCACATCGCTGTTGTCGGGACCAAAGTATTCGAGTTATCACCTTTGCCGATAGTAAGGTCAAATCGGCTGGCACGCCTTAACGTTTAAATCGGGTATTAGCCCTTTGTGTTTGCAGATCAGCTTTTGCATCAACACATCTTTTGGCATGCCCAGTGGGACAGATTCAAGATCAAGATCAACATGTTGACTACTGAGTTTGATCAGGAGAACGTCATCCCTGTTACGGAAGCCAATCTTAAGGATGAGCAGAAGCAAGCTATTGCCAAAGCCATGGAGAACTATAAGCAGCAGTGTTTGAGGTCCTTCAGCAATAACAGGTGCGGCGAGGTGATCCAGAAGGAAGCACTGCCGATGCCTCGGCAGGTTACTTTTGAAGCCAATCCTGGTAAACTCCAAGACATGGTTGATAGTGCTATTAACCGTGCTTTGATCAATCAAGCTGGTGTGCTGTCCAATACGGTTTTCAATGCTGTGGCTAGAACTTTCAAGGAAGGACAGTTGCCACCAGATTATGTGGGCCCCTCTCATCATCAGCTAGGATCACCGGTGGTCACAGCTCCATCGGCTGCTACAGCCGGTGCGGGTACACAAACTACTGTTCCTCCAAGCACGTTGGGAGTAACTAATGCACAATCTACGCCGATGACGACCAATCCATCGACTTCAGATGGGCAGATTAAGCTTGCTACAGATCTATTGGCATCGGCAATGTCGGGGTCGGTCCCTCCTCCTAACTGGTGGGGTTATGGTATGCCTCTAGAGTTGACATTGAAGACACCTAGCGTATCTCAGACGGCTGATATGAGAGGCAAGGCTCCTATGACATCGGCACCTCCAAATATGCCGATGAATCAGAGTCCCCAGTATAATACAACCACTACTGCAAGGCCTTACACTGGGAATTCTAGCTCCAACATTCCAAATGCCTAACGCATCGGCAGATTCAATGTTGACGCAACGGAGGTTTATGACTCAGCCAGGGTATGTCAATTCTATTATGATGCCCAATTACCAGTCATCGGCAGGCCTTATGCCGATGAACGCTAATAGTGGATGGCCTGAGCAGTAAGTCTTTCCACAAATGCCCCAATAGAATCATCAGGTTATAGGGTTTCAACAAGGCCAGATCTACCCTGGATTCCAGACCAAAGGGGTGGCCAATCAGCCGATGAACCTCGGCCAGCAGATCGCTGGTCAGCAATTTGGTGGTCAGCAGCTCGGCGGTCAGCAGGTTGGTGGCTAAACACTTAACCCAATGTTCCATGCAGATCGTGCACCGCACAGACACGTGGAAGCTTACCAGCAGATGCCAGATCCACAACCGCCTCATCGGCAAGATGTCGATGCCTATTGGGCCGATAAGATTGCTGAAGTAATGAGAGACCAATTTGAGATAAAACCCAAAGTCAAAACTTACTCTTATCGGACACCGTATCCTCCTGCATATGATTTAATCCCGCTTCCAAATCGGTACAAAGTGCCGGATTTTACTAAGTTTTCTGGGCAGGATGCTACGTCGACTATGGAGCATGTCAACAGGTTCATCATCCAATGTGGAGAAGCTGCTAACCGGGACGAGTTAAGGGTCCGGTTGTTCTTGTCTTCGTTGTCTGGATCGGCATTCACCTGGTTTATATCATTACCTCCTAGCTCAGTGATTACTTGGGCCGATCTAGAAAAGCAGTTTCACAAATACTTCTTTTCCAGAGTCCACGAGAAGAAGATCATCGATTTGGTCAGATTGAAGCAACGCAATGATGAATCGGTTGAGAGCTTTGTACAGAGATTGCGGGAAGTCAAGAACAAATGCTATAGTCTGGTTTTGGATGATCGACAGCTAGCCGATTTGGCTTTCCAGGGTTTGCTGCCACATATCAGGGATAAGTATGCATCTCAAGAGTTTAAAAGCTTAAGTCATTTGGTGCAGAGAATCTCTGATCAAGATATCAAGCCCTTCGAGCCCAAGAGAGCATGGAACAAGAAAGTATCATTTGTGGATGAAGCAGCAAGCTCGGACTCTGATGAGGAACCAGTCATCGGCTTGGCAGAATGGGTGAAAAACAAGAAGCCGATGTCTTGCCCTTTTGGGCATAAAGAGCCAGAGAAGTTCGCATTTGACATCACCAAGGCCGATAGGATATTTGATTTTCTACTTCAGGAAGGTCAGATCAAATTGTCACCTAATCATGTGATCCCATCAGCTGAAGAGTTAAAGAAGATGAAGTACTGTAAATGGCACAATGCAACTTCTCACAGCACCAATGAATGCAAAGTCTTCAGACAACAGCTGCAATCGGCTATAGAATCTGGAAGGATCAAATTTGCCAGCTCCAAGACCCAGAAGCCGATGAAGATTGATTAACCTCCTTTCCCAACAAACATGCTGGATGCTAAGGGAAAGGCCAAGGTCTTGACATCGGAAGCAGCTGAAAGAAGTGCATCGGTAGATCCTCAGCATCAGATCACTACTGCCAATGCAAAAGGAAAAGGCTTGATCTAGGAGGGGACTAACTCAGGCAGGCCTCCCCGATCTGGTATTGTGATAACTCACAGAAGGCCTCGGGAAACTTGGCAGCAACGTGAGGATCGGTATCGGCGCTAGCAAGAAGAATATCATCGGGAAGAAGAAAGACGCCGACAAGAATGGAATCGGCATAGGGATCACTGGAATTGTCCATTCTTCATTCATTGTTGGGAGGAAAATATCAAGCTTCCTACCGTCAGAGACTGCCCGGAATGCAATGGTTATGATCGGTATGATAGATCAAATCGGCAGTATCAGAACAATAGCTGCCGATTTGATGGGCCGATTAGGGGGAGAGCATCGGTTCATGATCGACTAGGGGGCAGGCTCAGTGTGCACGACAGGCTTGGTGATCGTGTTGAATATTTTCCCAGGAACTAGGAAGAACTTGAAGAGATGGCTAATGCACGAGTTCCCGATGAATTCATCTTCTGCAGGGATGCCAATACTTATCGGATGGAATCAAGGGAGAATCATCGCCCATCGGTAAGGCAGCAGCAACTTCCTCCATGGTGACCAGAGGGGTTGACCAGGACACAGAAGAGAAGGCTGCAGCATGAAAGGCGAGAGGAGTTAAGCAAGGGCGAAAACTCTGGCCAATCTGGGGATTAGCAACAATCAGATCCTAAGGGAAAAGGTTCATCGGCAGATGTTAACATGGTATTTATGTTGCCGATGGAGTTCCTTGCACCATCCAGTGATGATGAGTTGGAGTTTTCCGACCAGAAAGCTCAGTTGGCTCTAGATCCGATGACAGCCATCTTCGAAAAGCCTGCCGATGATGAAAGCCAACATCTTAAGGCTCTGTTTGTCAAAGGAAGGATTGATGGTCAGCCGATGACCAAGATTTTAATTGATGGTGGGGCTGCTATCAACATCATGCCATATGCAGTGTATCAGAAGCTTGGAAAAGGAGATCAGGATTTGACCAAGACCGATATGATGCTCAAAGATTTTGAAGGGAATGTGTCTCCGGTTAAGGGGGCAATATGCGTTGAGTTGACCATCGGCAGCAAAAACTTGACGACAACTTTCTTCTTAATCAGTGAAAAAGGTGCTTATAATTTGCTGTTAGGGATAGATTGGATTCATGCCAATTGTTGCATCCCATCTACAATGCACCAATGCTTGGTCCAGTGGGTAGGCGACAAGATTGAAATTGTCCCAGGAGATTCTTCCTATGTTATTGCATCGGCAGAAGCAGACACCTACGAGAGGACTAGGTGTATTTTAGGAGAAGTTTGGGAAAAGGATTTTCTCAAAGTTGCCGATTACGAAATTCCACCGATCCAAGCAGTCGGTTCTGACGAAGAGTTTTAATGGATAGGTTCGCCGATGATGGAAAATTAGGCCAGGGATTCACATCGGCCGATGATCTAGTAGTAGATATAGGTAGTGGTGATAAACCTAGGCCCACTTTTATTAGTGCTAAGTTAAATTCCGAGTGTAAGAAGTAGTTAACTGATTTGTTAAAGGAATATAAAGATTGCTTTGCTTGGGATTATACTGAGATGTCTGGTTTGGACCGATCAATTGTTGAACATCGGTTGCCCATCAAGTCTGGATTTCAGCCACATCAACAGCCAGCTCGTCGATATAATCCTAATATTCTTCCTGATATTAAGGCCAAAATAACCAAACTTATTGAAGCTAAATTTATTCGGCAGTGTCGGTATGCCGAATGGATTTTCAACGTGGTTCCAGTCTACAAGAAAAATGGGATGCTTCGGGTTTGCATTGATTTCAGGAATCTCAATAAAGCTACGCCGATAGACGGCTATCCAATGCCGGTGGCCGATCTACTAGTTGATGCCGCGGCTGGACATCGGATCATTAGCTTTATGGATGGTAACGTAGGATACAACCAAATATTCATGGCTGAAGAAGATATTCCGGAGACTGCATTTAGATGTCCTGGTCATGTTGGATTGTTTGAATGGATAGTCATGACCTTTGGCTTGAAAAATGCTGGTGCTACTTATTAGAGGGCCATGAATTTCATATTTCATGAGTTCATCGGTAAGCTAGTGGAAATTTATATTGATGATGTGGTGGTTAAGTCTGGAGACTTCACAAAGCATCTTGCCGATTTGCGAAAGGTGTTGGAATGCACAACGAAGCATGGTTTAAAGATGAATCCCAATAAGTGTGCATTTGGTGTATCGGCAGGACAATTTCTTTGTTTCATGGTGCATCACCGGGGGATTGAAATTAGTCGAAGATCCATTGATGCTATCAATAAAATAGTTGCTCCTACCAACAAGACTGAGCTCCAGTCCTTGATCGGCAAGGTAAACTTTATTAGGAGATTTATATCTAATTTGTTTGGTAAAATTCGTGCTTTCAGTCCTCTACTTAAGCTGAAGGCCAATCAAGAGTTTATCTGGGGGAAGGAGCAACAACTGGCCTTAGATGAAATCAAGAATTATTTGGTGAACCCTCCGTTTCTAATTCCACCTCAGCAAGGGAAGCCCTTCAGATTGTATATGTCTACCAATGGGATGGTCATCGGTTCGGCTTTAATTCAAGAATTTGAAGGGAAGGAACGTGTGATTTACTATTTAAGCAGGAGATTGGTTGATGCTGAGACCAGGTATTCGGCCATTGAAAAGTTATGTTTGTGTCTTTATTTCTCATGTATTAAGTTGAGACACTATTTGTTTTCGACCGAATGCACTGTTATTTGCAAAGATGATGTGGTCCGATACATGCTGTCTATGCCGATCATGAGTGGCAGGATCGGTAAGTGGATTTTGGCGCTGTCGGAATTCGATCTGCGTTACGAATCGGCTAAGGCGGTTAAGGGACAGATTATGGCCGATTTTGTAACTCAACATTGTGGTACAGTGGAGGTTTTGGAAATTGTACCTTGGACGCTCTTCTTTGATGGATCCACATGTGACCGAGGGGCAGGAATCGGCATAGTATTAATTTCCCCTCGGGGAAGGAAGTATGAATTTTCTTTGTCGATTGTTGCCACGTCAACAAATAATCAGGCTGAGTATCAAGCTTTGATAAAGGGGTTAGAATTACTAAGGGAAGTTCATGCTGATGCGGTTGAAGTCTTCCGGGATTCTATGCTGGTTATAAATCAATTGGCTGGAAGCTATGAATGCCGAAGTGAAGTTCTCATAACTTATCACGAAAGGAGTATGCAGCTGTTAAAGGAATTTAAGGATTTCCGATTAGAGCATGTTCCTAGATTGCATAATAAAGAGGCCAATCGGTTGGCTCAGCATGCCTCAGGATATCAGCCCATGATTAATGCAATATCGGCAATCGGTTCCGATGATTGGAGAAAAGAAATTGTTGATTATTTAAAGGATCTATCCACGAAAGTTGAGAGACGTGTTCAGTTTCAGGCTACTAAATATGTGCTTCTTGAAGATGAGTTGTATTACCGAACTATTGATGGGATTCTTCTCAGATGCCTAGGTGATGATGAGGCTAAGAACTTGATGGGAGAAATCCATAAGGGAGTGTGTGGAGCGCACCAGTCGGCTTTTAAGATGAAGTGGATGATTAGAAGAAATAGGTATTATTGGCCGACCATGCTCGAAGATTGCTTTAGGTATTTCAAGGGGTGTCAAGGATGTCAGAAATTTGGTAATGTTCAAAGAGCACCTGCATCGGCCATGAATCCTATCATCAAGCCTTGGCCGTTCCGAGGATGGGCTATTGATTTGATCGGCCAGATTTACCCGCCATCGAGCAAGGGGCATAAATTCATTTTGGTTGCCACCGATTATTTCACTAAGTGGGTTGAAGCTATCCCTTTGAAGAAAGTTACATCGGCCAATATGATTGATTTCGTAAAAGAGCATATTATTTACCGATTTGGAATCCCTCAAACAATTACCACCGATCAGGGTACTATGTTCACATCGGGGGAATTTGATGAATTTACAATCGGTATGGGAATTAAAGTGTTAAATTCTTCTCCTTACTATGCTCAAGCCAATGGGCAGGCCGAAGCGTCTAATAAAGGAATTATCAAGCTTATTAAGCGGAAGATTGAAGAAAATCCTAGGAGGTGACACACGTTGTTAAATGAGGCTTTGTGGTCATACCGGATGGCTTGTCATGGATCGACTAAGGTTTCACCTTATCAGTTGGTATATGGGCATGACGCAGTGCTACCTTGGAAAATTAAAACTGGGTCTAGGCGACTATCTTTTCAAGATCAATTGATTGTCGATGATTATGCTACTCTGATGACAGATGAGTTGGATGATCTAGCAGGACATCGGCTGAGGGCTTTAATGAGTATAGAAGAGAATAAGAAGAGAGTTGCCAGATGGTATGATAAGAAAGTGAAGGCTAAGGAGTTTGCCGATGGAGACTTAGTGTGGAAACTAATCATACCGATCAGGACTAAAAATTCAAAGTTTGGGAAGTGGTCTCCCAATTGGGAAGGTCCCTATCGGGTAAGTCGATCGGCTCCTGGTAACGCCTATATTTTAGAAACTCTTGAAGGAGTTGAATTTCCCAGAGCATTAAATGGCAAATATCTGAAGAAATATTACCCAAGCATATGGATCGATGCCTAAAAGTTTAAGTGCCGATAACATCCTATCGGCTGGATCAAAATGTATCTAGGGACGGACTTGATGTTTTAAAAGGTGCCGATAACAGTCCTATTGGCTAGACCAAATATTAGGAAAGTTGGAAAGCAGAGAGGGGCAAGTATGTTGCCGATGAAGAGCTCACATGTTTAACAGCGCCTGGATCACCGATATAGCACGCAGGCAGATTTGGTTGGCTGCTTCTATCTCTTTGGTGTCTTCATCGGCAGAGCCTTCCACCGGCTTCAACTTCTTCTTCATCTGCAGTGCTATGCGAGCTTGGACATTGCGTTCTTGCTCAAGAAGCTTGATTGTTTCAGGCAGCTGGCTTTCTTCTTGTTGGGCTTGGGACAAGGCTTCTTCTACTTGTTTAAGTTCTGCCAGCAGGGCTTCCCTTCTTGCCGATAAGTCAGAAATATTTTGCTTCAGTGCCTCCCCTAAGGACTTTAAGATGCCGATGTTTTTGTGCTTCTCATCGGCAAGGAGCTTCACCTTCATCATCTCCTCAGAAAGCTGGGCATGAGTAACTCTATCGGCAAGACGTTGGGCAGCTCTCTGATATTGCAGCGGACGGCTCTCTAGATGTGCGGCTTGGAAAAGAACTTCTTCAGCATCGATGGGAATTTGGCCTCTGAGGGTCTTGAACAAAGCCTTCGCCGGGTCGGAGTCGTCGACCAGTTGAGCAGTGTCTTGATGAAGAAGGGTTGATAATTCTTCTAGCTTTGCCCTGATCTCTGCCGATGTAATTCCAACTGCACGAGAAGAGATTGCTTCCTCACCTTCATCTTCAGAGATGTCGATGGCAAAGGAGAACAAGCTGTCAGGAGAGTCCTGTTCCTGAAAAAGGAACAAAGTGAGTCATTCTATGGTCGAGTGTTGACAAATGATACCGATAGAGGTTGAGTGACTTACTTGTTTTAGGGCAATCTCTCGCCTCTGACTAGAAGATGCCGATGGAGCTACAGGCTGGTCGGCTGGGGTTGCCGATGGGACAATGTCAGCTGAAAGAATAACAGAGATAATTATAAGACAGAGGAAGCAGGTTCATCGGTAATAGTTTCATGAAAGGTATGTTACCTTGAGGGGGACCAGTACTTGTTAGATGGAGGAGACTACCGATGCTATGATTGAACTTGCTGGATCGGCAGTTTGCTCGTGTATGTCAGCCGATATATCTTCTGGCTGAGGTCCCTCTGGCTGAGGCTCTTCTGCATGAGCTTCTTACTGCAGCTGAGGAGGCGATGGTGCTTGTTGCATCTGGACTTCTGGAGAGGAGGGAGAAGATTCCACTGGAATTAGAGACACTGGGGGAGGAGGAGGTGTTGCTGTCTTCTGGCACTTTGTTTGTGATCTGGTGCTCTTGGAGCCTTTCCTCTTCGCCTGGCTGGGCTGGGGGGCATCGGCCTCTGTGCTTCTGGTCCTTGCCGATGCGCCAGTGTGCTGTACCAAGGGTGAGAATTCGTGAGTACAAGTGTATTAGATGGAAGAATGAAATCGGTAAAGAAATTTGAAGATTTACCTTAAAGGCTTGCGCCTAAGCAGAGGCGGCTACCGATGGAGATGTCTTTGTATGCTTGGTAGTGACTTTCTTGAGGCATACACCTCGATGCATTATGGCAGCCAAGGTGGGAGCATTGTTGCCGATTGAGGAGATCGGGCCTGATGGGAAAAGATCAATCGGCTTGCCACTCCTGCTGGCTGATGGGGGAACGTTATCAACCTGCAATATAATACAGAAAGTGAGTTACCGATGGAAATAAAAGTGAAAGGGTTGAGACATCGGTTTGGAAATACTTACAGTATTATCGAGAACTTTGTACTGGGGGTCGATCATGCCGCGGTATGTAAGAGCCGATTTGCAGAACAAATGCTCCTTCCATTCTTCCCACCATTGTTTGTACGCCTGAGTGATGAAGAGGGCCGGGATCCACTCTGATAGATCTGCATCTGTATCGGCATTCGGTGGCAGTTGAGCCACTCGGGTCCACTCGAGGAGGCTGGTGATGGTCTCCCTAGGTTTTATCACATCGGCATAACAGAGTGCAATCGGTAGCTGACCGAAGGCTAGTTGGCGGGCTAGTGCCGATGGGTTGTAAAATTCATAGGTTTGGTTGGAGGCTTTCCCACTGCCAAAGAAATTTACTGGTATAGCTCTGGGAGTGATCAGTGCCATCATCACATCGTGATCTTTGTTAAGAGCGTCGTAGAATGGATGGAAGACCAAAGGAAACATGGTGTCTGGATCTTCATAAGGCATCCATGCTCGCTGCTCTCTGGTCAGGCCTTCATACAAGGTCTGGAAGAATCGGCTGATCTAGTCTGCGTTGCCACCTGTGCCAGGCAGAACTATGACAGCCTCGCCAAAGTTCAGAGGAGGCCGAGTTGCCGATTCTTCTTCATCCAATTCATAGTCCTCGGCTATGTCTCTGGGGAAGCGCTGTGCGAAGAGGTTGAACTCGAGACGCTTATGCATGTGGAGACTGAGCCACATATTAATAAACTACCAGGGACCCCCTAAGTTGCCGACGGACTCACCAAGTAGGAGTTTCCTAGACACTTGGTGGAGAAGATGGTAGGCAGAACCAAGCAGATATCGGGCGAGGGGAAATCGGCCACCATTAGCTAATCTCTCTGCTGCCGATAGGTAGACAGAGGTTGGTCCTGCCGATCGACCACAGAACACGAATTTATCCAGCCACATGTTCAGGAAGGTGGTTTGTTCCTTTATGTTGACAGGCCCCGTTTTGCGATACTTCTGAATGTACCCTGACCAGCCGCCGATAGCACGGGTTTCCACTTTGGCACTAGGCGTGGTGTCGAATAGGTGACTACTATCGGCAGTGGATACATCTAAGCCGGTGAGCATAAGCACATCGGCAAGAGTGGGAGAAGCAGGGCCGTGACCAAAGACAAAGGCATTGAGTGTGTCTAACCATAAATATGATGCAGCTATCAGCAGTGACTCATTCCTATGCATATCGGCAATGGACAACCTGATGCATTGATCTAATTTTCGCTCACCCCACTGAACCTCATTTGAGTGGTTGACTCTCAAGAACCAATCCTTCCATCCCACGGTAGGACTGGGCTAGGAACAGAAGGTGTCCTTCCACAGATCTAGAGAAAAATTCTCGGCTCTAAAGGGGATTTTGTTTGTTTCTGTGTTAATAAGATCGGTGGGATCTAGATCTCCTAACGGACCAAGACATTGGAGGTGTGGCTGATCGGTAGGGATGACAATTTTATTGGACAGATCCTAATGGTTTTTGGGGCAAAAAGAAGAACAAAAGAAAAAAAGGGAGAGAATGTTCAGTAAAATAAATTGCGGATGAATAAGGATGTGGTAAAAGTACAAGAAGTAGGGTGATGAACTGACCTCGGGAACAGCGAAGTTGATGGCCATCTCCTTGCGAAAAGGATGATAGAAGACTTTGAGGTTGGTGAAGAAAGGGCTTCGTTGGAGTTCTTGGAGCTCTCGAACAGCGCCGCCGCCAGGAAAGTGGAGTTGGAGCTGTAGAATGATGCGATGGGGAAGGAGTACCCGAGAAGGAACTATTTATAGGACAAAACGGGCAAGGGCAAATCTGACTTATCTCTTCGCCGTATACGTGAAATCTGAGGGTACTCAGCTAGATATGGTAACTGTTCGCACGATAATCAAGGGATTGTGCAGGTGATTTGACAGGAAGCGGTCATAATCCATGTTATTAGGACCGGACCGGACCGGCGGTCCGACCGGTAAAAAATCGAACCAGAGACTATAACGGTTCGGTTCACTTCAAAGATCGGTCATGCAATCGGACCGCTAAAAACCGGACGAACCGGCCGGTTTTTTATGGAACCGGTGAACCGGCCGGTTCCATCCAAACCGGAACGGCTCGAAAAATGGCGGCGTGCGGCAGCATGCTCTGGCTGCTGGCTGGTGGCGTGCGTGCACCTATGCCTGCCAGGGGAGAGTGGACCATGCAGGGCCCACCTATCTACTATTGCCGTTGCCTCGCGATTGGGGATTGCAGATTTGAAGTACTCAACGTTCGCATGCATGCGTAGTTGCGTACTGGACTCAGCTGCAACGCTTTTTTTTATTTCAAAAAAATAATAACTTTTTAATATGAGCTTTAGAATAGACAAATAATATACTTATCTTGATTATTTCAAAGAGCTCGCACTAGTGCAATGTATTTCAGCATCTAAAGATTATTTTTTATCACGATGAATATTTAAATTAGTATTCGGCATCTAAGATTGTTTTTATAGCGATGAATATTTAAATTACTATTCGAGTTCTTTTTTCACTAATTTTTAAGTGCTCCGTATGTTCTTTTTTCATGTGTATTTTTTACGGATCTTATAAAACAACTCTAGATTTGGTTATAGAATTATGTGTTTTATCATTTAATGTGTGCATTGATTAAATATATGTTGCTAATTATTCATTGTATATTATTAAATTACACCGGTTTAAAGTATTTGTGAGCGATTCAATTCATCCGGTCTAAAATAATCGAACCAGCGGTTCAACCGGTTCTTAACGGTTAGACCAGTGAACCAGTGAACCGAAGGTCTTACCGGTTCGATGTCCGGTCCGGTCCTAATAACTATGGTCATAATCCAGAGATATTTCACTGTGCGGGACCTCCTGGTCGGTCCATCGGCAGCGCCTTGTAACGGTAATATTGCCGATGGGCGAATAAAGTGGAGATGTCCGTTGTGCGAGATTTCCTTATCGGTCCATCGGTAGTTCCTTGTAACGGTAATATTGCCGATGGGCGATTAAAGTAGAGATGTCCGTTTGGGGAGTTGAGGAATTCGAGGAATCTGCGAAAAGCCGGGCCCAGGTTGTTCAGATTTAGGCTGTCGGCTGCCAAATTGGGAGAATTAATTGCGGAAAGGCATCATTACTGCAGGGAATTTCAGAGCATTAATGATTTCATACTCCGAAATTGGGGGGCATGTGTTGACACCGTTTTTGGACACGTATCCAGGATCGGTAGAGTGTAGATCGGCAAGATAGGGCAACGGTAACTGGTCTGCAGGAGAGTTGCCGATGAGGGTGGTTGCCGATGAAGAAACAGCTGAATGTGGCTAAGTCCATGGGAGGTGATGTGTTTGTGCCGATGGCCAGCATTAACCTTTGCTGCTGGCTACGATGGAGAGTCTGCCGATGACGCGGAAGGAGGACTTGGTCTATGGTGGTGTCCCAGTTTGTCACGGGGGGATAGTTTTATGTTTTCCTTAGTTGTTTAGATCGTTCTGTATACGGATTCTGTTTGATTTGGAATTTGAGTTCTAGTCGTGTCTGGTTGTAGCTCCTTGAGCAGGGTATAAATGTAGACCCTAGGGCCTTGTAATCGGGACATCTATCTATCAATCAATGAAACACAAGTTTTTACTCATATTCCAGCATCTACTTTTTCGACGACTTCGTCATATTTTCCCTTTTTATTACGAGTTCTTAGGGATTCGTCGACTTAAGCTCGGCGCGTTCTCAAGTTCCGCGTGAATACCTCTTGGGCGTGGCATCCAGGCGCATCGCTGTTGTCGGGACCAAAGTATTCGAGTTATCACCTTTGCCAATAGTAAGGTCAAATCGGCTGGCACGCCTTAACGTTTAAATCGGGTATTAGCCCTTTGTGTTTGCAGATCAGCTTTTGCATCAACACAGTATTTGTTTAGGTGCAAGATTGGTGCATGGTTTGTGCATAATGCACCATAGGCTCAGAAACCATTATGGAAGCACCCGATGATAATCCTAGGTGAAGAGGCTCAAGTGGAAGGTTGGTTCGATCTATTCGGTGATAGTGCTAATCTTGATGCGAAATAGGTGCATGGTTTGCATGGAACATACCATATGCTAAGAAATCTATTTGGACGCACCCCAATAGAACTCCTAGATGACATGTGTCATATAGAATCTCGCTTTGGTCTGTTTGGAGACAGAGTCAGTTTTGGTGCAAGATAGGTACACAGTTTGCGCCTAATGCATCATAGGCTGAGAAACCATTTTGGATGCACCCGATGATACTCCTAGGTAAAGGGGCTCAAGCAGAAGCTCAGTTTGCTTTGTTTGGAGATAGTGCTAATCTTGATGCAAGATAGCTGCACGAATTGCATCGAACGTACCATATGCTTAGAAATATATTTCGAAGCACCAAATAAAACTCCTAGATGATGTGTGTCATATAGAATCTCACTTCGGACTCTTTGGAGATAGTGTTAGTTTCGGTGCAAGATAGCTACACGGTTTGTGCCTAATGCACCATAGGCTAAGAAACTATTTTGGACGCACGCGATGGTACTCCTTGGTGAAGAGGCTCATGTTGAATCTTGGTTCTGTCTGTATAGAGATAGTTCTAATCTTGATGCAAGATAGGTGCACGGTTTGCATGGAACATACCATATGCTCAGAAATCAATTTGGACACACCCGATGGAACTGTAGATGCACTCGATAGAACTACTAGATGAAGTGTATCATATGGAATCTCGCTTCAGTCTAGTTGGAGATAGTATTAGTTTCGGTGCAAGATAGGTGCATGGTTTGTGCCCAGTGCACCATAGGCTCAGAAACCGTTGTGGAAGTTCTCGATGGTACTCGTATGTGAAGAGGCTCAAGTGAAAGCTCGGTTCGGTCTGTTTGGAGATAGTGCTAATCTTAATGAAATATAGGTGTACGGTTTGCATGGAACGTACCATATTCTCATAAATCAATTTGGACGCACCCGATAGAACTCCTAGATCATGTGTGTCATATGGAATCTCGCTTCAATCTGTTTGGAGACAGTGTTAGTTTAGGTGCAAGATTGGTGCATGGTTTGTGCATAATGCACCATAGGCTCAGAAACCATTATGGAAGCACCCGATGATAATCCTAGGTGAAGAGGCTCAAGTGGAAGGTCAGTTTGATCTGTTTGGAGATAGTGCTAATCTTGATGCAAGATAGGTGCTCGGTTTGCATGGAACATACCATATGCTAAGAAATCTATTTGGACGCACCCCAATAGAACTCCTAGATGACATGTGTCATATAGAATCTTGCTTTGGTCTGTTTGGAGACAGAGTTAGTTTTGGTGCAAGATAGGTACACAATTTGCGCCTAATGCATCAAAGGCTAAGAAACCATTTTGGATGCACCCGATGATACTCCTAGGTAAAGGGGCTCAAGTGAAAGCTCAGTTTGCTTTGTTTGGAGATAGTGCTAATCTTGATGCAAGATAGGTGCACGAATTGCATGGAACGTACCATATGCTTCAAAATATATTTGGACGCACCCAATGGAACTGTAGATGCACCCGATGGAATTGTAGATGCACCTGAAAGAACTACTAGATGAAGTGTATCATATGGAATCTCGGTTCAGTCTAGTTGGAGATAGTATTAGTTTCGGTGCAAGATAGGTGCATTGTCGACGAAAGCTGGTCGGCATTCTACCTTGGGTATACCCACGGTAGTAGTTTATCGGTAGACGGTGCGCAAACTACGAACTCGATGGTGACGCAAGACACGGACAAGATTTTTATCCAGGTTCGGCCACCGAGCTGGCGTAATACCTACGTCCTGCGTCTTGTTGTATTGATTTGTGTTGAGAGAATAATGATGTCTTAGGGGGTCCCTTGCCCCTCCTTATATAGTCCCGAGGGCAGGGTTACAGGCCTGGAAACTAATCCTACTCGGTTACAATTGCCATAGATAGTTTGATATCTATTCCTATTCTAACCGACTAGAATCCTGCTTGATCTCCACGTCTTCTTTCCTTGCGCGAAACTCGGAACGGTCGGATCAAGCCTCGAACTTGTCTCGTAATGGGCCAAGCCTCCTGGCCCAAGTCTAGCCGTAAGAGTATAGGGGTTTATACCCCCACAGCTAGTCCACGAGCACCATGTATTGTGAAGTAACATGCTGTCTTGAGCTTCTTCGACCAGTGAAACTTGACGTCTTCAATAAGGAGGAAAGTTGCCTAAACAGTCGCAATGGCATTTTGACCAACTTCAAAGATAGTTGACCAATCATTGGCGTCGAAAGAGCCGGTTGTTCGAAGAATGCATGGTGCTCTTAAGAAAAAATATCCATTTTCTTGGTGAAGTGTGCCCACTTTACTTTTTCAAAAAGTATGTTCTTAGCAAAAAAGGCAAGCAAGTTCACCGCAAGGTGAAGTGTGCCCACTTAGTCCCCAAGCATGGTAGCAGGTGTCGTAGGCACGTGGTGCCAGGGTCTAAAGAAATGTCCTCAAAGAAATTCTGAAACTGAGATGCATCGCCAGATGCATCGTACCGATGTAGTCCCCGAGCTTGCTGGAAGGCGAAGTATAAGCCTTGTAGCAAGGTCTAAAAAATTAAAATTATCCAGTCCCCAAGCATCTCATGCTCATTTGCCATCGGATAGACTTATCAACCAGTCCCCGAGCGTGTAGTGCTCGGTGGTTGGTGCAGTACCCAGATTTCCAAACTGGCAGACTGGTCGACCAGTCCTCGAGCATACAGTGCTCGGTGGTCGGTGCAGTCCCCAGATCTCCATACTGGCAGACTGGACGGCCAGTCCCCGAGCATACAGTGCTCGGTGATCGGTGTAGTCCCCAGGAACGTTGATCCTCCACCAACTTTTTGTCTGTTATTTTGAAAAACATGTCATCACATAAATGGGTGTTGTGACGAGACCTCCTGACACATTGTCAGATGGTTGTGCGAAAAGGTGCGCCCGGTAACTGTGCAGCCGCTCTTTGCGTGGTTCAAGAAAAGGAAACCATTAATTATGCAAAAAGGCCGCCGTATTAACTGCCAGTAATTTTTGGAAGCCGAAACACCGCGTCCGGCGTTGGGCCCGCCCACTTCCCAAGAATGCGAGAAGTGGGAGGGGTGGAGTTGTTGCTTATAAAAGCTTGATAGTGCCCCTGTATCGCTTACCCTGCCATTGCCTTCAAGCTTTCCATTCTTGCCTTCTGCAACCACCATCAATCCCCCAAACGCGCAGTCATTCCCACAGCGTTAATGGCAAAAAAGTGACTCCAAGAAGATGGCCGAGCTGATGGCTAAGGAATGGAAGAAGTCCCCAGCAGCGTGAGGTCCCTTAACGACCTCGTCGGCATGGGGCTACTGCACAGCCAAGAGCTCGGTGGCTGGAGGGCGCCAGAGGGGGAGAGCTACCCTGACCCCCGTGCCGGTGAGATTGTGGTTTTCGAAGATTTTTTTCAAGAGGGTTTCGGGGTTCCTGTCCATCCCTTTCTCCAGGGGCTTCTTCTTTACTATGAGATCGGGATCTGCAATCTGCACCCGAACTCGATTCTTCTTATTTCCACTTTTATCCATCTTTGTGAGGCCTATGTTGGGATAGAGCCGCACTTCGATCTTTTCCAATACATTTTCTGTTTGAGGAAGAAGGGAGCGGTTGGAGGCTCCAAGATTGCAGGTGGAGTATACCTCAATCTTCGTGACGGGATGAAGAACCGGTATCTCAGCTGCCCGTGGAACACTTCGCTCACCGAATGGTACAAGAAGTGGTTCTGCGACGTGGGGTACATTCCCGAGAAGAGGGTCAGTTGGACAGACCGCCCAGCGTTCGCCAGTCAGGTAGAAGACCTGATGAAGCTGATCGACTGGTCGCGTTTAGACGGGCTAGGAGTGGTCGGCAACTTCGTCTGTCGTCGGGTGATGCCCTGCCAGAAGAGGGTGCACTCGGCGTACGAGTACGCTGGGAGCCAGGAGCCGACCAGGATGAGCCCAGAAGTCTTGGAGAAGGCGGAAGTGCAACAGCTGTTGAACGAGCTATTCAACTTTGCGGACGGCAGCTTCGTCCGTAGTAGTGATCGGGTGCAAGCCTTCAAGTTGGGGCGACCAGCTCCCAAGGTAATGTTGCGAACTGATTTCGCTTTCCGAGTACTAGTTCTTCCTAGTTGTTGATTTGTCTTTTATTTTTGCTGTAGATTGGAGATATTGACCGGTGCGCGGTGTTCGTATCGCCCGGCATGGAAAACCCCGCGGCGGTAGACCCGCTGGAAGAGGACGCTGCTCGGTGTGCTCGGTACACTAGCAGTGAGGAGGAGCAGAACCGTCCTGCCCGACCACTGAAGACAGAGTGGCGGGGAAAAGGCCGCTGGCAGCAGACCCCTCCCCTGCGGAAGCGCTGCCGGCGGAGAGCAGTCAGGCGCCAAAGCGCTGTCGACTCGTCCGGATCACCGATGACGATGACGAGGAGGAGGAGGCCGCGCCTTCTATGGTCCGGAGGCCGCGCAGTCATCCGGTCGTTGCACCGGCCACCACTGATCGGGTGACCAGCGACCCTCCTGCACCGCGCGTCGTAGAGACGGGGGCGCAGGCACCAGCCGGTAGGACCAGGAGGAGGTTCACCGCGACACACAGGCGATCTGACCTGTAAGTGTTTAATTTTACTTTCGTGCTGCGACGTTCTTCGTTTTGTTGCTGTTTTTGACATTGTTTAAATGTCGTTTCATTGTCTAGCGCGGCGTCAGACGTCGACCCCAACCAGGTCGCTGACCAGAGGACGGCCGAGCCTGTAGCCGCCGTTGGAGACGCCGCGCCGCAAGCCACGGAGCAGCCTGTGGCGACAACCGCTGCTACAAGCGCCGAGGAACAACCGGCCCCGGTGAGTGCCACGGCGGGCACCCCGACGAGGGATGAAGAGGCAGCGAGGATGCCTCCCCCGAGTAATGTTGTGGGGGAGGAGAGCAGAGCCCCGACTCCTCCAGCCAGAGAAAGGGGAGTCCCAATGGCGCCCCGAGCAGGGGCCGCTTCGCCCGTTGGTTCCCCTGGCTTGGACCAGGGGCCAATGATGCCTGCGACCGCGGCCGGTGGCAGTGCGGCGGACGAGGAGCCCCGGGCAGCCTCTGACAATGACGTGGAGGAGATCCAAGGTCGTCCCCGGGATGGTCGCCAGCATGTCTACGTGTGGCGCCAACGCGGGGACCACTTCATCGGACATGAGGAGCTCGCGGAGACGGAGGAGGCCACAAGGGTGGAGCGTGCGGCAAAACGTCTCATAGACGAGGTTAAGGTAGGTGGTTCTCTGTGCTGCTCGACGCTTATGCGATATGTTCCTGTGTTCCACGTGTGTTCTTCTTGCAGGGCGCAATGAAAACGGTGAAGTACCGGAAGAGGTGCTTCGACCAAATTGAGTCTCTGGAAGAGCGCCGTCTCGACCTCACTCGGCGTTTAGCCGACCAATATCGGCAAAGGACCACGTAGTTAGTTTTGTTGACCGGGGGATTGTTCCTGTAGACTTGGAGGAGGAGGTTGCGCGCCTCCGGCAAGAGAAGGAGCAGCTCGGCCAAGAGCTTGCCGGGGCGCTGGAGGCCGGGCGCCGAGCAGACGAGGAGCTAAGCCACCCCCTTTTTTATTTGGTTTCTCAACGTTCCTTTCCTTGTTCTTGAGCTGACCTCCTGCTTGGTTTGTAGTGCTCAAGGTGAACACCAAAAAGCATTTAGACGAGCTGGTCAAGGATCGGGACTCCTGGAAGACTAACTGTATTAGGCTTTGGAAAGGAGTAGCCCCGGTTCTGGACTTGATCAGCCCCAAGCTTCCTGAGGACCAGCCCCGCGCGCCGAGGCTGACGCCACTCGAGAAGGCGCAACAGGCGTGGGACTGGCTCCAGCAGTTCGTCAAGGACGCCGGGGAGTTCGCCAGCGCGCATGTCCTCAGCATGGTGCGCGCCCACTATCCCCTAGTCGACCTGTCCAGGCTGGAGACGGGGTACCCCAAGGAAGTTGGCCCGCAGGAGGCAGACGACCTTCGAGCTTGCCTGCTAGACTTGTCGTCGACGGTGATCGGCGACATCAACCTATGCGGGACGGCCACTCCCCCTGACCAGTCAGGGTCAGACAGATCGGCCAGGGAGTTGTCGGGGGCGTCCCTTGCCGGAGATGGACGGTCGACGCCTGCGGTCTCGACCAGCCAGGCGCCGGTGGCCCCGACCCCTTCGTCTGGGCAGCAAGGCCAAGCGGGTGATCAGCCCGAGCAGTAGGCCTGTAGGATAGTCTGTAGGAGTAGACTTGTAACGCCCGTTGTGGTGTTTATTGTAAACTCTGTATGTAAAGTTTGTAATAAAGTTTGATTTTGTCATGACCATGATTTTGAGCGCTGTAATGTTATCTGAGTGATGTATCACTGTGTTTGATTGTTAATCGTTAAGGATCTTCACCGTAGAGGAAGATTGTTGTGCTCGTCGAAAGCTCTGTGTGTAAACAATGTATAGCGAAAAAGGAAAACTTTTATTATTGCTAATTATAGGAAACTTACAAGCAGAAAATGCTGGAATTTATGCATAGAAACGGCGCAGTTTGTCTATGTGCCAAGAATTAGGGAGGGGTGTTCCGTCTGGATACGCAAGTCTGTAGGATGTAGGGCGCGTGACTTCGGCAACCACAAAGGGTCCTTCCCACGGCGTGGATAACTTGTGTGTTCCTTCCTGGCTTGTCTTCCACTTGAGCACCAGATCACCGACCATGAAGGAACGGTCTTTGACGTTCCTGTTGTGGTACAGCCTGATGGCTTCGAGATACTTTACTGTTTGAAGGCATGAAATTAGACGCTTTTCCTCCATGCAGTTGATTTCAAGTTCCCTAGCGTTGTCAGCCGTTGATTGGTTGAAGTTTTCAACTCTTGGAGATCTGAAGGTTACATCAGACAGGAGCACTGCCTCGGAGCCATAAACCATGAAGTAGGGTGATACGCCTGTATTGCGACTAGCCTGTGTTCGGAGACCCCAGACCACAGCTGGCAACTCTTTCATCCATCGACCAGGTGCTCTGTCGTTCTCGGTGTACAACCTTTTCTTTAGGGCGTCAATAATCATTCAGTTCGTGCGCTCTACCTGACCATTTGCCCGTGGGTGAGCTACTGTCACGTACTTTATGACTATGCCCCTGTCATCGCAGAAGTCCCAGAACGTAGTGCCAGTGAACTGAGTGCCCAAGTCGGTGATTATACTGTTGGGAATCCCAAATCTGTGTATCATTTGATTAAGAAATTCCACAGCTTTCTCGGAGGTTGCTTTGACTAGTGGCATGTATTCGATCCACTTCGAGAATTTGTCGATTAAAACGAAGACGAATTTGAAGTTGCCGGGGGCCGGTTTAAATGGCCCGATCATGTCGAGGCCCCAGCAGGCGAAAGGCCAGGATGATAGAATAGTTTGAATCTCATGGGCAGGTACGTGGGTCCTTTTGGTGAAGAACTGGCATCCTTCACAATGTCGGACCAGTTTTTCTGCGTCGGTGACCGCGGTTGGCCAGTAAAAACCTGCTCGGAAAGCCTTCCCGACCAGTGTTCTGGAGGCTGCGTGGTTGCCGCAGGATCCGGCGTGTATGTCGTCCAGGAGCTTGATAGCATCATCTTGGGATATGCATTTGAGCAGCACTTCAGAACTTGTATTTTTTCGCATAAGTTTGCCGTCCACTAGTATGTAATTCTTTGATCGTCGGATGAGGCGCTCGTTCTCCGTTTTATCTTGAAAGCCTGACCCGTCCGATATATACATGATGAACGGGGAGCGCCAATCGCAGCTGCTGGTTGTCGGAGTAGCGTCGTCTATGAGCATTACCTCAATAGGTTGCTTTTCGACCAGGTCTGTGCCCACACTTGGCTCATGGATGTCCTGGACGAAAACACCTCGCGGAATCTGGGCCCGAGATGACCCTAACTTTGACAGCGCATCCGCTGCCTAGTTCTTATCCTGGATCATGTGGATGTACTCTATACCATAGAAGTTGGATTCCCATTTGCGGATTTCTTTGCAGTAGAGATCCATCTTCTCGTGGGTTGCGTCCCATTCCTTGTTGAGCTGGTTGATAACTAAAGCGGAGTCGCCATGGACGTAGAGGCGTTTGACTCCCAACTCAACAGCTAGTCGTATGCCATGCAGGCATGCTTCATACTCGGTGACGTTGTTTGACGTCGGAAAGAGGATCCTAAGGACGTAATGCAGTTGTTGATGCAAAACTGATCTGCAAACACAAAGGGCTAATACCCGATTCAAACGTTAAGGCGTGCCAGCCGATTTGACCTTACTATCGGCAAAGGTGATAACTCGAATACTTTAGTCCTGACAACAGCGATGCGCCCGGATGTCACGGCTAAGAGGTACTCGCGCGGAACTCGAGAACACGCCGAGCTTAAGTCGACAAATTCCTAAGAACTCGTAATAAAAGGAAAAAAGTATGACGAAGTCGTCGAAAAGTAGATGCTGGAATATGAGTAAAAACGTATGTTTGATTGACTGATTTCTTGATTCATTATTACAAGGTCCTAGGGTTTATATTTATACCCTGCTCAAAGAGCTACAACCAGACACGATTAGAATTCGAATTCCAAATTACACGGAATCCGTATACAAAACAATGCAAATAACTAAGGAAATAATAAAACTATCCTTCGTGACAAACCGAAACTCCTCCACATGACAACTGGCAGCTTCCGGACTCCTCCTTCGCATCATCGGCAATCCCCTTGCCATAGTCATCGGCGGACCTTTTTATCCAGCCATCGGCACCATATTACTGCCAGTGGACTTAGTCACATTCAACCTCTCCCTCATCGGCAACCATCCTCATCAGCAACCCGCATCGTACCGCCACCCTATCCTGCCATCCTAGACACGTGCCCAAAAATGGTGTCAACACATGCCCCCCAGTTTCGGAGTATAAAACTATTAATGCTCCGAAATTCTCTGCAGTAATGATGCCTTCTCCGCAATTAATGCTCCTAATCTGGTAACCGACAACCTCAATCTGGACAACTCTGATCCTAATCCTCCGCAGATTCCTCGAAATCCCCAACTTCCTAAACGGGCATCTTTCTTGGTCGTACATCGGCAACAATACCGTTACGAAGATCTGCCGATGCTCTGACCAGGATATTCGCAAAAACGGTTACCTCCCCTCTATCCGCCCATCGGCAAGATGACCGTTATAGAATATCGCCGATGGACCGACCAGGAGATCTCGCACAGTAAAATATCTTCAGATAATGACCGCTTCCCGTCAAATCACCTGCACAATCCCTGGATTACCGTGCGAACAGTTACCATATCCACCTGAGTACCCTCGGGCTTCTCGGATGCGGCAAAGAGATAAGTCGGATTTGCCCTTGCCCATCTTGTCCTATAAATAGTTCCTTCTTGGGTACTCCTCCCCCATCACACCATTCTATTATCCAACTTTGCTTTTCCAGCGGCGGCGCCATTTACAACCTTCAAGATCTCCGACAAGCACTCCTCTTCATCAACTCCGGTGCCCTCCAACGTCCTCTTCACGACAAGATGGCCATTGGCTTCGTCGTCCCTGAGGTCAGACTTCCATCTCATCTTCTGTGTATATTCCTATTCATCCGCGATTCATCTTACTGAATATTCCCCTTTTCCTTTTTCTTTGTATTTTTATTCCCCCAAAATCACTAGGAGTTGTCCAATAAAATTGTCATCCCCACCGATCAACCACACCTTCAGTGTCTCGGTCCTTTAGGGGATTCAGATCCAACCAATCTTATCAACGCAGAAACCAATAGAATCCCCTTTAGGGCTGAAAACTTTTCTGTAGATCTATGGAAAGACACTTTTCGCTCTTGGCCCAGCCCTACCGTAGGGTGGAAAGACTGGTTCTTGAGGGTCAGCAATTCTTATGAAGTCCAGTGGGGTGAGAGAAAGCTAGCCCAATGCATTAGGCTATCCATTGCCGATATGCACAGGAACGAGTCACTGCTGATAGCTGCATCCTACTTTTGGTCAGACACTCTTAATGCTTTTGTTTTTGGCCACGGCCCTGCTTCTCCTACCCTTGCCGATGTAGCCATGCTCACTGGGCTAGATATATCTTCTGCCGATAGCACCCACTTTTTTGATACTGCCCCCAGTGCCAAAGTGGAGACTCGCGCTATCGGCGGTTGGTCAGGGTACATCCAGAAGTACCGCGGGAGAGGGCCCGTCACCATAAAGGAGCAAACCACCTTTCTGAACATGTGGCTGGACAAGTTTGTATTCTGTGGCCGATCGGCAGGACCGACTTCTGTCTATCTATCGGCAGCAGAAAGACTGGCTAACGGTGGCCAATTTCCTCTCGGCCGATATTTGCTCAGCGCTGTTTACCACCTTCTTCATCAGGTAGCCCAGAAACTCCTGCTTGGCCAATCCATCGGCAACTTGGGAGGCCCCTGGTGGTTTATTAATATGTGGCTCAATCTGCACCTGCATAAGCGCCTTGATTTCAGCTTGTTTTCACAGCACTTCCCAAGAGATATAGCCGAAAATCATGTGTTGGGTGAAGAGGAATCGGCAACGCGTGCCCCCTTGAACTTTGGCGAAGCCGTTATAGTCTTACCCGGTTCAGGGAACAATCCGGATCAGATCGGCCGATTCTTCGAGACTCGGTATGAGGGTCTGGCCAGAGATGAACGACCATGGCTGGCTTATGATGACCCAGATAGCATGCTCCCTCTGACCTTCAATCCATTTGATGAAGCTCTCGACAGGGACAATGAGGCGATGATGGCAATTGTGACTCCCAGAGCCATTCCAGTGAATTTCTTCGGTAGCACGAAAACTTCTCCCCAGACTTACGAATTTTACAATCCATCGGCATTAGCTCGCCAGTTAGCTTTCGGCCAGTTGCCGATTGCACTTCCTTATGCCGATGTAATAAAACCCAGAGAAACCATCAACAACCTTCTTGAGTGGACTCGAGTAGCCCAACTACCACCAAACGCCGATGTAGATGTAGATCGCGGCATGATTGACCCCGAATACGAAGTTCCCGATGACACTGTAAGTAACTCAAACTAACGTTTCATTTTCTCACTATTACATCTATCGACAGCTTACCCTTGTATTCCTTTTGCAGGTTGACAATATTCCTCCATTGGTTAGCAGGAGTGGCAAGCCGATTGACTTGTTTCCATCAGGCCCGATTTCCTCAATCGGCCACAATGCTCCCACTCTGGCTTCCATCGTGCATCGGGGTGCGCGCCTCAGGAAAGTTACTACCAGGAGAACCCAGACATCACCAATCTACTCCTACTCTGGCGCGGGCTTTCAAGGCAATTTGTCAAATCTTTATCTTTTACGCTGACTATCTTTATATCGGCTTTATTTATACTTACAAACCCTTGTTCGTTATTGCAGCAAACCAGTGCATCGGCAAAGGTCACACTTCAAGGTGCCGATGCCACCCAATCCAGCCAGCCAAAGAGGAAGGGTGTCAAGAGCACCAGGGCCGAAACGAAACGCCAAAAAGTGGCAGCTCCCCCTCCTCCTCCGGTATCTCCAATCCCAGTAGAGTCTTCTCCTTCTTCTCCAGAAGTCCAGACACAGCAAGTGCCATCTCCCCAACCAATGCAGGATGCACCACAGATGGAAGAATCCCAGCAGGAAGAGCCTCAAACAGAAAGTACATCAGTCGATGTGGGTGAACAAGCAACTGGTCCGGTGGGTCCAATTATATCACCGGCGGCTCTCCCGATTCAGACAACCGTTGTTCCCCCTCCAGGTAACATACTTTAACAATACCGTTGCCGATGAACTCATTCTCATTTAGTCTCATAACCTTTCTTGTCTTCTTTCAATCGATATCGTCCCATCGGCAACCTTAGCCGATCAACCTGCAGTTCCATCGGCATCTTTGGCCAGTCAGTCCGCAGCTCCGTCAGCACCTCCCAGTCCAAGGCAAGAGATCGCCTTGAAGCAAGTAAGTCACTGTTTACCGCCAGCACCATTTGCCGATTCTCCGAATATGAGCTAACCTTGCTTTCCCTCCTAGGAACAAGATTCTCCTGATAGCCTGTTTTCCTTTGCCATCGATCTCTCTGAAGAAGAAGGCGAAGAAGCAAGTTCTTCCCAGACAGTTGGCATTACATCGACAGAGACCAGGGCCAGGCTGGAAGACTTCTCAGTTCTCCTTCACCAGGATACAGCGCATTTGGTCAATGACTCCGACCCTACCAAGACCCTGTTCAGAACTCTCAGAGGCCAAATCCCAGCCGACGTCGAAGAAATCCTGTTCCAAGCCGCTCATCTGGAGAGTCGCCAGCTGCAGTACCAGAGAGCTTCTCGGCGTCTTGCCGATAGAGCCGCTCAAACTCAACTCTCCGATGCAATGAGGAAAGAGAAACTCCTGACCGATGAGAAGCACAAGAACATCGGTATCCTGAAATCTTCAGGAGATGCGCTGAAGCAGAAGATATCCGATCTATCGGCAAGAAGAGAATCCCTGTTAGCAGAACTCAAGGAAGTGGAGAACGCCTTATCCCAAGCCCAACAGGAAGAGAACCAATTGCCAGAGACCATCAGGCTTCTTGAGCACGAGCGAAATGTTCATGGTCGCAAGGCACTCCAACTGAAGAAGAAGCTAAAGCCGATAGAATGTTCTGCCGATGATGACATCAAGGAGATAGAAGCAGCCAACCAAATTCGGCTACGTGCTATATCGGCTATCCAGTCGCTGCTTAACACATAGAGTTTCCATCGGCATTGTATCTACGCTTTCCTGCTTCCTCAACTTTTAGTCTAGCCGATAGGACTGTTATCGGCGCCTAAACTTTTGAAACACCAAGTTCTGTCCCCAAGCATTTGGCTCCAGCCGATAGGAGTGTTATCGGCACCTAAACTTTTATGCATCGACCCATATACTGGGGTAGTACTTCTTTAAATATTTGCCGTTTAATGCTCTGGGAAATTCAATTCCTTCGAGGGTTTCTAGAATGTAGGCATTACCAGGAGCCGATCGACTTATCCGATAAGGACCCTCCCAATTAGGAGACCACTTTCCAAACTTCGAGCTTTTGGTCCCAACTGGTAAAATTAATTTCCATACCAAATTCCCATCGGCAAACTCTTTAGCCTTCACTTTCTTATCATACCATCTAGCAACTCTTTTCTTATTTTCTTCTATACTCATTAAAGCTTTTAACCGATGCCCTGCTAGATCATCCAATTCATCGGTCATCAAAGTGGCATAATTGTCGGAAGTTAATTGATCTTGAAAAGATAATCGCCTAGATCCAGCCTTAATTTCCCAAGGCAACACGGCATCATGTCCATACACCAATTGATAGGGTGATACCTTGGTCGTTTAATAAGCTTGATAATTCCTTTGTTAGACGCTTCGTCCTGCCCATTGGCTTGAGCATAATAAGGAGAAGAATTCAACACTTTAATTCCCATACCGATTGCGAATTCATCGAACTCCCCCGACGTGAACATGGTGCCCTGATCGGTAGTAATCGTTTGGGGAATCCCAAATCGGTAAATAATATGCTCCTTCACAAAATCAATCATATTGGCCGATGTGACTTTCTTCAAAGGAATAGCTTCGACCCACTTAGTGAAATAGTCAGTGGCAACTAGAATGAACTTATGCCCTTTGCTAGATGGTGGATAAATCTGGCCGATCAGATCGATGGCCCATCCCCGGAACGGCCAAGGTTTTATTATAGGATTCATAGCCGATGCGGGTGCTCTCTGGATATTACCGAACTTTTGACAACCTTGACATCCCTTGAAATATTTAAAACAATCTTCAAGTATGGTTGGCCAAAAATATCCATTCCTTCGAATCATCCACTTCATCTTAAAAGCTGACTGATGCGCTCCACACACTCCTTCATGGATTTCCCCCATCAAACTTCTGGCTTCATCATCACCCAAGCATCGGAGAAGAATTCCGTCGATAGTTCGATAATACAATTCATTTTCAAGGAGCACATACTTGGTTGCCTGAAATCGAACCCGTCTTTCAACTTTTTTGGATGGATCTTTTAGATAATCAATAATTTCTTTCCTCCAATCACCGGCACCGACTGCCGATGTCGCATTAATCATTGGCTGATATCCCGAGGCATGCTGAGCTAACCGATTAGCGTCTTCATTATGCAATCGGGGAACATGCTCCTATCGGAAGTCCTTGAATTCCTTTAACAGTTGCATACTTCTCTCGAAATAGGTTATGAGAACTTCACTTCGGCATTCATAGCTTCCGGCCAATTGATTTATAACCAACATAGAATCCCCGAATATTTCAACAGCATCAGCACGAACTTCTCTTAACAACTCCAATCCCTTGATCAGAGCTTGATACTCAGCCTGATTATTTGTTGATGTAGCAACAATCGGCAAGGAAAACTCATACTTCCTCCCCTTAGGAGAAACTAATACAATGCCGATTCCTGCCCCCCGGTCACAGGTAGATCCATCAAAGAAGAGCGTCTAGGGTGCAATTTCCAAGGTTTCCACTAGACCGCAATGCTGAGTCACAAAATCGGCCATAATCTGCCCTTTGACTGCCTTAGCCGATTCGTAACGCAAGTCGAACTCCGACAGCGCTAAAATCCATTTACCGATCCTACCACTCATAATCGGCATAGATAGCATGTATCGGACCACGTCATCTTTGCAAACAACAGCACATTCGGCCGATAACAGGTAATGTCTCAGCTTGATACATGAAAAATATAAGCATAAGCACAGTTTCTCAATGGCCGAATACCTGGTTTCAGCATCAATCAACCTCCTACTCAAATAATAAATTACCCTCTCTTTCCCTTCAAATTCTTGAACTAAAGCTGAACCGATAACCGATCCATCGGTAGATAAATACAATTTGAAGGGCTTCCCTTGTTGAGGTGGAACTAAAACTGGAGGATTTACTAGATACTTCTTGATTTCATCCAGAGCCAACTGCTGTTCTTCTCCCCAAACAAACTCTTGATCGGCTTTCAATTTAAGAAGAGGACTGAAAGCACGAATCCTCCCAGATAAATTCGATATAAATCTTCTGATAAAATTCACCTTGCCGATCAAGGATTGGAGCTCGGTTTTATTGGTAGGGGCCACTATTTTATTGATGGCATCAATAGATCTTCGACTAATTTCAATACCCCTCTGATGTACCATGAAACCAAGAAACTGCCCTGCCGATACGCCAAATGCACACTTGTTGGGATTCATCTTCAATCCATGCTTCCTTGTGCACTCCAACACTTTTCGTAAATCGACAAGATGCTTTGAGAAATCTCCAGACTTAACCACCACATCATCAATATAAATCTCTACGAGCTTGCCGATGAACTCATGAAATATAAAATTCATAGCCCTTTGATAAGTAGCACCAGCATTCTTTAACCCAAAAGTCATGACTATCCATTCAAATAGTCCAACATGACCAGGACACCTGAATGCGGTTTTTGGAATATCCTCCTCTGCCATGAATATTTGATTGTAACCTGCATTACCATCCATGAAGCTGATGACCCGATGGCCAGCCGCAGCATCAACCAGTAGATCGGCGACAGGCATTGGGTATCCATCCATCGGTGTAGCTTTATTGAGATTCCTGAAATCAATGCACACCCGAAGCTTCCCGTTCTTCTTGTAAACCGGAACAACATTGGAAATCCATTCGGCATACCGACACTGCCGAATAAACTTAGCTTCAATAAGTTTAGTGATTTCGGCCTTAATATCAGGTAGAATGTTAGGATTACATCGGCGGGCTGGTTGCTGATGTGGCCGAAATCCAGACTTGATGGGTAACCGATGTTCGACAATTGATCGGTCTAAACCAGGCATCTCTGTATAATCCCAAGCAAAGCAATCTTTATATTCCTTTAACAAACTAATCAATTGTCGCTTACACTCAGGATCTAATTTAGCACTAATAAAAGTAGGCCTAGGCTTATCACCACTACCTATATCTACTTCTACCAAAT
Organism: Sorghum bicolor; assembly: GCF_000003195.3. Lineage (NCBI taxonomy): Eukaryota > Viridiplantae > Streptophyta > Magnoliopsida > Poales > Poaceae > Sorghum > Sorghum bicolor. The sequence goes on from NC_012877.2 coordinate 26,440,103, forward strand.
CATCGGCCGATGTGAATCCCTGGCCTAATTTTCCATCATCGGCGAATCTATCCATTAAAAACCGTCGTCAGAACCGACTGCTTGGATCGGTGGAATCTCATAATCGGCAACTTTGAGAAAATCTTTCTCCCAAACTTCTCCTGAAATGCACCTGGTCCTTTCGTAAGTATCCGCTTCTGCCGATGCGATAACATAAGAAGAATCTCCTGGGACGATCTAAATCTTGTCACCTACCCACTGAACCAAGCATTGATGCATTGTAGATGGGACACAACAATTGGCATGAATCCAATCTCTCCCCAATAATAAATTGTAGGCACCTTTTCCGCTGATCACGAAAAAAGTTGTCGGCAAGGTTTTGCTGTCGATGGTCAACTCTGCACATATCGCCCCCTTGACTGGAGACACGTTTCCTCCAAAGTCTTTGAGCATCATATCGGTCTTGGTCAAATCTTGATCCCCTTTCCCAAGCTTCCGATATACTGCATACGGCATAATATTAATAGCAGCTCCACCATCAACTAGGATCTTGGTCATTGGCTGCCCATCAACCCTTCCTTTGAGGAACAAAGCTTTAAGATGCTGCCTCTCGTCATCGGCAGGTTTCTCAAAGATAGCCGTCATCGGATCCAGAGCCAACTGAGCTATCTGATCAGAAAATTCCAACTCATCGTCACTGGCTGGTGCAAGAAACTCCATCGGCAACATGAAGACCATGTTGACGCCTGCCGATGGACCTTCCCTCTTAGTGTCTGACGGCTGCCGACTTCCAGAGTTCTCTCCCTTGTTTAGCTCCTCTTGCCTTTCTCGTTGCAATCTCCTTTTCTGTGTCTTGGTTAATCCTCGAGGGCACCATGGAGGAAGTGGCCTTTGCCTTGCCGTCGGGCGTCGGTTCTCCCTTGACTCCATGCGATGCGTGTTAGCATCCCTGCAAAATATGAATTCATCGGGAACCCGCGCATCAGCCATTCCTTCGAGCTCCTCTTGGTTCCTGGGAAAATACTGGACACGGTCACTAAGTCTGTTGTGCCCACTGAATCTGCCCCCCAGCCGGTCATGAACTGACACCCTTCCTCTGATCGGCCCATTAGCTCGCCGTTCATCATCATGATAACGCCGATCGTTCCTATCGTACCGATCATAACCGTTGCATTCAGGGCAGTCTCTGTCAGTAGGAAGCTTGATATTTTCCTCCCAACAATGGATGAAGAATGGGCAATTCCAATGATCTCTGTGCCGATTCCACTCCTGTCGGCGTCTTTCTTCTTCCCGTTGATAATCTTCCTGCTGGCGCCGATACCGATCTTCCCGTTGTTGCCATTTTTCTCGAGGCCTCCTATGAGTTATGACGATACCAGATCGAGGAAGCCTTCCTGAGCTAGTTCCTTCCTGGACCAAGCCCTTACTTCTTGCATCGGCAGTAGTAACTTGATGCTGAGGATCTACCGATGCACTCTTCTCAGCTGTCTCCGACGTTAAGACCTTAGCCTTCCCCTTAGCATCCAACATGTTTGTCAGGAAAGGATGTTGGTCTATCTTCATCGGCTTCTGGCTTTGGAACTGTCAAACTTGATTCTCCCTGATTCTATAGCCGATTGCAGCTGCTGTCTGAATACTTTGCACTCGTTGGTGTCATGTGAAGTTGCATTATGCCACTTGCAATATCTCATCCTCTTCAACTCTTCTGCCGATGGGATCACGTGGTTAGGTGACAGTTTGATTTGACCTTCCTGAAGTAGAAAGTCAAATATCCTATCGGCCTTGGCGGTGTCAAAGGCAAACTTCTCTGGTTCCTTCTGCCCAAAAGGACAAGACATCGGCTTCTTGTTTTTTACCCACTCTGCCAAACCGATTACTGGTTCCTCATCGGAATCTGAGCTTGTTGCTTCATCAACAAATGACACTTTCTTATTCCATGCCCTCTTAGGCTCGAAAGGCTTGATGTCTTGATCAGATATCCTCTGCACCAAATGACTTAAACTTTCGAACTCCTGAGAGGCATACTTATCCCTGATATGTGGCAGCAAACCCTGGAAAGCCAAATCGGCTAGCTGCCGATCATCCAGAACCAGGCTATAGCATTTATTCTTGACCTCTCGTATCCTCTGCACAAATCCCTCAACCGACTCATCATTACGTTGCCTCAACTTGACCAAGTCGGTGATCTTCTTCTCATGAACCCCCGAGAAGAAGTATTTGTGGAATTGCTTCTCTAGATCGGCCCAAGTAATTACTGAGTTGGGAGGTAATGATATGAACCAAGTAAAGGCCGATCCAGACAATGATGATGAAAATAGACGAACCCTCAATTCGTCCCTGTTACCAGCCTCTCCACATTGAATAATGAACCTGTTGACATGCTCCATGGTTGACGTGTCGTCCTATCTGGAAAACTTTGTAAAATCCGGTACCTTGTACCGATGTGGAAGCGGGATCAAATCATACGCTGGAGGATACGGTGTCCGATAAGAATAAGTGTTGACTTTGGGTTTTATCCCAAATTGTTCCCTCATTACTTCAGCAATTTTATCGGCCCAATACGCATCGGCATCTTGCCGATGAGGCGGCTGCGGATCTGGCACTTGGTGGCGAACCTCCACGTGTCTGTTCGGGACGTGACCTGCATGGAACATTGTATTGGTCACCTGTCCTCCAATCTGCGGACCACCAAACTGCTGTCCACCGATTGGCTGTCCTCCGAGTTGCTGTCCAAAATTTATTGGCTGGTCGGGAATCCCCTGACCTTGGAACCCGGGATAGACCTGCCCTTGCTGGAACCCTGTAGTCTGATAACCCTGCTGGGGCGATTGTGGAAAGGCTTGCTGTCCAAGCCATCCATTATTAGCGTTCATCGGCATAGGTGCTGCCGATGATTGGTAATTGGGTACCGTCGTTGAATTGACATACCCCGACTGGGCCATAGGCCTCTGTTGCATGAGCATTGACTCTGCCGATGCGTTGGGCATCTGAAACATTGAATCTTGAGGATTCCCAGTGTGAGGCCTTGCAGTAGTAGTTGTGGTATACCGAGGACTCTGGTTCACCGGCGCATTGGGAGGTGCCGATGTCATAGGAGTTTTGCCCCTCATGTCAGTTATTTGTGATGTTCCCGGCGTCAACTCTGGAGGCATACCATAACCCCACCAGTTGGGAGGAAGAGTCAACCCTGACATTGTTGATGCCAACATATCTGTTGTCAGTTTATGCTGCCCAACTGAAATTTGTGGGTTGGTTGCCATCGGCATAGATAGTGCACCAGTAGTCCCCAATGTACTTGGAGGGACGGCAGACTGTGCACTTGCATTCGTCAAGGCAGCCGATGGAGCCGTGACCTCTGGTGCCATTGGCTGATGATGGGAGGGCCCCACATAATCTGGCGGGATTTGTCCTTCCTTGAAAGTTCTTGCCACGGCGTTGAAAACCGTATTAGACAGTACACCAGCTTGGTTAATCAACGCTCGATTGATGGCATTGTCAACCATATCTTGAAGCTTGCCAGGATTGGCGACAAAGGTGACCTGCCGTGGTGCCGGCAGTGCATCTTTCTGGACCACTTCGCCGCTACTGTTTATGCTGAAAGACCTCAGGCATTGCTGCTTGAACTCTTCCATGGCTTGGGCAATAGCTTGCTTTTGCTCATCCTTGAGGTTGGCCTCCGTCACGGGGATGACGTTCTCTTGATCGAGGTCAGAGATCGACATGTTGATCTTGATCTTGAATCTGGTCCCACTGGGCGTGCCAAAAGATGTGTTGATGCAAAACTGATCTGCAAACACAAAGGGCTAATACCCGATTCAAACGTTAAGGCGTGCCAGCCGATTTGACCTTACTATCGGCAAAGGTGATAACTCGAATACTTTAGTCCTGACAACAGCGATGCGCCCGGATGTCACGGCTAAGAGGTACTCGCGCGGAACTCGAGAACACGCCGAGCTTAAGTCGACGAATTCCTAAGAACTCGTAATAAAAGGAAAAAAGTATGACGAAGTCGTCGAAAAGTAGATGGTGGAATATGAGTAAAAACGTATGTTTGATTGACTGATTTCTTGATTCATTATTACAAGGTCCTAGGGTTTATATTTATACCCTGCTCAAAGAGCTACAACCAGACACGATTAGAATTCGAATTCCAAATTACACGGAATCCGTATACAAAACGATGCAAATAACTAAGGAAATAATAAAACTATCCTTCGTGACAAACCGAAACTCCTCCACATGACAACTGGCAGCTTCCGGACTCCTCCTTCGCATCATCGGCAATCCCCTTGCCATAGTCATCGGCGGACCTTTTTATCCAGCCATCGGCACCATATTACTGCCTGTGGACTTAGTCACATTCAACCTCTCCCTCATCGGCAACCATCCTCATCAGCAACCCGCATCGTACCGCCACCCTATCCTGCCATCCTAGACACGTGCCCAAAAATGGTGTCAACAGCAGTTTGTCCTTGTTAGGCGACACGAAAAGTATCCCAGCGCCGGCGCCGTTGATGTTCAAGGACCCGTCGAAGAACATTGACCAGTGGTTGGAGACGTCGGAAACGGGAGGCTCGTTGAGATCCGTCCACTCTGCGATGAAATCGACCAGGGCCTGAGACTTGACTGTGGTGCGGTTCTGGAAATCCAGGGAGAATGGGCATAATTCCATTGCCCATTTTATAATTCTGCCGTTGGCGTCTTTATTGCGCAGAATATCCCTAAGAGGGAAACTGGTGGTTACCAAGACCCGATGGCCGTCGAAGTAGTGCTTTAGCTTCCTTGACGTTATTAGAATGGCGTATATGAGCTTCTGTATTTGTGGGTTTCTGGCCTTGGACTCGTTTAAGACCTCGCTTATGAAATAAACGGGTCTCTGGACCTTGTAGACGTGACCTGGCTCGTCTCGCTCGACCACTATTGCCATGGAGACAACCCTGTCGGTTGCCGCAATGTAAAGGAGTAGGTCTTCATTGGGCTGAGGCGCTGTGAGAACAGGCGGTGATGTGAGGAAAGTCTTTAGCTGGGTGAACGCAGCTTCATCTTCCTCTGTCCAGGAGAAGTTTTCTGACGCCTTCAAGAGTTTGAAGAAAGGGAGGCCTTTTTCTCCTAGTATTGAGATGAAGCGGCTGAGAGCGGCCATACGTCCGGTGAGCTTCTGAATATCCTTGACATTCTTAGGTGGTCGCATGTCGAGCACTGCTTTTACTTTTGAAGGATTCGGTCGTATGCCGTCGCGGCTGACGACGTTGCCGAGTAGTAGACCAGAAGGGACCCCAAAGATGCACTTTTTGGGGTTAAGCTTCCACTTGTACTTGTTTAGTACCTTAAAGGTTCGGTCTAAGTTGTCGATTAGGGTGCTTGCATCCCTTGTTTTTACGACGACGTCGTCTACATAAGCCTCGATGAGGTCATCACGAATCTCATCGTGGAGGCATTGCTGGATGGCCCGTTGATAGGTGGCTCCGGCGTTTTTGAGTCCGAAGGACATGGTCGTGTAGCAGTATGCGCCGAAAGGAGTAATGAAGGACGTTTTGATCTGATCATCTTCCTTTAGCGAGATGTGGTGATAACCAGAGTAGCAGTCTAGAAAAGAGAGGAGTTCGCATCCGGCCGTTGAGTCGACCACCTCGTCGATGCGAGGGAGACCAAAAGGATCTTTAGGACAGTGTTTATTGAGATCAGTGTAGTCAACGCACATTCTCCATTCGTTATTCTTTTTGCGTACAAGAACCGGATTGGTGAGCCAATCAGGATGATACACTTCTTTTATAAATCCGGCTGCTAGAAGCCGTGTTACTTCTGTCCTAATAGCCTCCTTTTTGTCACGAGCGAACCGTCGCAGCTTTTGCTTGATAGGTCTTGCGGTCTTCGAGACATTTAAGGAGTGCTCGATCAGGTTTCGTGGGACGCCGGGCATGTCTGCGGGTTTCCATGCGAAAACGCTCACGTTGTCCCTTAGAAACCTGATGAGCGCGTCTTCCTATTTAGGATCCAGGTTGGCCCCGATGAGGGCCGTCTTCTCGGGGCTGCCTTCGACCAGCTGTACTTCCTTGTATTCTCTGGACTTTGAATTCTTCCTAGCGGTCTCCTGCTCGGGTAGTCGGAGCTGGTCGGGAGGGAGCTGTGCAGCTTGGGCAGCTGTTTCTGCCATGCGAATTGAAAGGTCAATTGCTTCGGTGATCTTGAAGGTTTCCTCCTCGCAAGTGTATGCAGTGTAGACATTGCCCGTGACAGTTAGGACGCCCTTCTCTATAGGCATTTTGAGGACCAGATATGAGTAATGCGGAACTGCCATGAACTTTGTCAGTGATGGTCGGCCCAGTATAGCATAGTAGGTTCCATCGAAGTCGGCGACCACAAAGTTGACGAACTCTGTTCGGAAGTGGTCGGATGTGCCGAATTGGATAGGCAGTGTTATCTGTCCGAGAGGCACTGATCTTTGACCTAGCAAGACTCCCCAGAATTTAGCGTCGTATGACTTTAACTGTGCTGGGGTTATCTTGAGGGCAGGTAAGCTATTGCGAAAGAGGATATCGATGGAGCTTCCCCCGTCAATGAGCACGCGTTCGAATCTGATGCTGTTGATGCAAGGATCCAAGATTAGAGGGAAACATCCTGGCTCCGGGATAGCGGCCCACTGATCCTTCCTGCTAAAGGATATTTCCCTGTGCGACCAGGGAGGAAATTTCAGATCGGCGATCAGGTCGTCCGTGCTGTCTATGTTTAGGCAGGCTCTTTTTAAGAGCTTTCTTTCTCGCTTAGACTCGATGGAGACCCTGCCCCCAAAGATGGAGTGGACCACGTCTGTGGGACTGACATACTGGTGTCGTGGGTCCCTATCCTGGTCGTCGTCCTCGTCTTCTTGATCGCGCCCGTCCTGTTTCCCGTTTTTCTTGGTGGGGTCGTCTTGAGCAGCCCGCCGCATGTAAATGCTTTTTAGGACGCGACATTCCTCCATTGTGTGGTTGGATTTTGGATGCAGTTGGCGTGGTCCCTTCAACGTCTTGTTGTAGTCTTCTTGGTAGTCTCGCCGCCCATTGGGGCGCTTGACCGTATTCACCTCGTGGTCGTGGTCGCGAGGGCGCTTGCCTCTGAAATCGTCGCGATTGTCACGTCGCCTGTCCCAGCCTTCTCTGTGGTCCCGGTTGTCGGGGCGACGATGGTTCCTATTGTCGAAACAACCTCGACTGCCGTCTCGTCGAGGAGGCTGGTCGGGACCTCTAGGCTGGTCGGGACCTCTGGCGTCGTCCCGGATGAGTTTTTCCGCGTCGTCGGCGTCGGCGTAATTTTTAGCCGTGGCAAGGAGCTCGGCCATCGTTGTTGGCCTTTTGCGCAGCAGCTTGTTCCTCAGTGCTTCGTGGAAGCGCAGCCCCTTGATGAAAGCAGATATGGCCTCGTCGTGGGAAATTTTCGGGATCTTAAGGCGCATATCCGAGAATCGTCAGATGTAATCACGCAGAGGCTCGTTTTTCCCGTCACTTATCCTTTCGAGGTCGTACTTGTTCCTAGGCTGTTCGCAGCTGGCGATGAAATTGTCGATGAATGCTTGGCGTAGTTCTTCCCAGGAGTCGAAAGAGTCCTCGGGCAGTCCGAGGAGCCACTGGTGACTAGCCTGGTCGAGGACGACTGGGAAGTAGTTGGCCATGACGTGCTCATCGCCTGTTGCTGACCGGACGGCGATCTCGTAGATAGTGATCCAGTTCTCTGGGTTTTCCTTGCCGTCGTATTTTTTGAGTTTCTCGAGCTTGAAATTACGGGGCCACATGACCTGGCAGAGGTGTGAGGAGAACTTTCTCAGGCCCGGGGGGCCGTGCGTTGCATCGTACTCAATACGACGTAGGTTTTCGTGAACTGCTCTTACCGTGGCACGCCTGTTGAAGCGGTCCCGTGCGTCTTTGGGAGGGATATTGTATCGAAGATCCCTGTGCTGGTTTACTTCCTGACCACGCCCGCAATTCTGCTCGCGATAGCCGCCAGCGTCCCGACCGCCATCGTCACGTCGTGAATCCTTTCGACGATTGGTGGGGGAACGGCTGCGGTGGTGCCCGCTGGGTTGTGGTGAGATCCTGCTGCGATGGGTCTGGTCGGAGGAGACCTCTGCATAGGAGATAGCTTGGACTGTTTTGAGCAGAGTGGCTGTCTGTCCTATCGCGGGGATCAGATGCGCACGTACGCTTGATCGTACACCCTGGCACTCGGGAGTATCAGGGAGTCAATCTAAGTTGGCCATGGCAACAGCCACGTTAGCGCTTGGCGTTTTGTAGACTTGCTGATCTCCGACAATGTCGAAAGCGTCGGTGAGGTTATGCGGCGGGAGTTGCCGCTCCTCTTCCGCGCGTCGCCGGGCGCGGTCGGCATTGCTCTGCTCGCGGAGCTACCTCTGCTCGTCTGTCTCTCCGTCAACGACCGGCTCGTCATTGCTGACATTGAAGACGAGGTCTCCTCGCCGGGGCGGGAAGACCGGGAAGCGAGAGAAACCCGACGGATACGGTGGTAAATCCAGGTCGTAGTCCTCGTCCTCAGAGTTTATGACTTCGGTGGGAACGGATCCAGTGCTGGAGTTTGTGCTGGAAGCCTGGCCATCCCGTAGTGACGCGCTGGTCGACCGCTCCGTTTTGGCAACCAACCGGCCTCATTGAAAAGGGATTGGATGTGCCTCGAATAGTGAACGGCCGAGTTGTTCAGCCCATAAGGAGAACCTTGGTCTGGATCAGCCTCGAGTTTGACGGACCATCCTGAGGGGGTGGAGGTTATCGTCAGAGACGTTCCCAGCCGTTCATGTGTGACGACACGAGTTGGCCTGTGGGAGTTGAAAAAATCCGTTGGCGCGGCTTGACCAGGCTGACGCGAGATCCCATCTACTAGTCGGGAAGCTTCGAGAAGCTTGAGATCGGCGCGATCGACTCGGAGAAGGTCCGAGCCATCGATCTTCTTTCCCTTGTAGCGCGGAAGCGGTGGTCGGGTGCTCGGTGCCAGTGTCATCCCAGATTGGATCTGGGTTTCTTCCGAAACCGTGGCCGTGAGGCCACCGCCGTGAGTTGTCCACGTAATCTGGCCGACGGTGAACGTGAGGCCTTCAGGCACGGCCGCGGAAGCTAGAATGATGACCATCTTGTTCGCCGGAGAAGTTGTACGCACACCCCCTACCTGGCGCGCCACTGTCGACGAAAGCTGGTCGGCAGTCTACCTTGGGGTATTCCCACGGTAGTAGTTTATCGGTAGACGGTGCGCAAACTACGAACTCGATGGTGACGCAAGACACGGACAAGCTTTTTATCTAGGTTCGGCCGCCGAGCTGGCGTAATACCTACGTCCTGCGTCTTGTTGTATTGATTTGTGTTGAGAGAATAATGATGTCCTAGGGGGGGTCCCTTGCCCCTCCTTATATAGTCCGGAGGGTAGGGTTATAGGCCTAGAAACTAATCCTAGTCGGTTACAATTGCCATAGATAGTTCGATATCAATTCCTATTGTAACCGACTAGAATCCTGCTTGATCTCCACGTCTTGTTTCCTTGCGTGAAACTCGGAACGGTCGGATCAAGCCTCGAACTTGTCTCGTAATGGGCCAAGCCTCCTGGCCCAAGTCTAGCCGTAAGGGTATAGGGGTTTATACCCCCACATGCATGGTTTGTGCCTAGTGCACCATAGGCTCAGAAACTGTTGTGGAAGTTTCCGATGGTACTCCTAGGTGAAGAGGCTCAAGTGAAAGCTCGGTTCGGTCTGTTTGGAGATAGTGCTAATCTTGATGCAAGATAGGTGTATGGTTTGCATGGAACATATCATATTCTGGAGATAGTGCTAATCTTGATGCAAAATAGGTGCACTGTTTGCATGGAACATACCATATGCTAAGAAATCTATTTGGACGCACCCCAATAGAACTCCTAGATGACATGTGTCATATAGAATCTCGCTTTGGTCTGTTTGGAGACAGAGTTAGTTTTGGTGCAAGATAGGTACACAGTTTACGCCAAATGCATCATAGGCTGAGAAGCCATTTTTGATGCACCCGATGATAGTCCTAGGTAAAGGGGCTCAAGCGGAAGCTCAGTTTGCTTTGTTTGGAGACAGCGCTAATCTTGATGCAAGATAGGTGCACAAATTGCATCGAACGTACCATATGCTTAGAAATATATTAGGAAGCACCAAATAGAACTCCTAGATGATATGTGTCATATACAATCTCACTTCGGTCACTTTTGGAGATAGTGTTAGTTTCGGTGCAAGATAGGTACACGGTTTGTGCCTAATGCACCATAGGCTAAGAAACTATTTTGGACACACGCGATGGTACTCCTTGGTGAAGAGGCTCATGTGGAATCTTGGTTCTGTCTGTTTGGAGATAGTTCTAATCTTCATGCAAGATAGGTGCACGGTTTGCATGGAACATACCATATGCTCAGAAATCAATTTGGACACACCCGATGGAACTACAGATGCACCCGATAGAACTACTAGATGAAGTGTATCATATGGAATCTCGCTCCAGTCTAGCTGGAGATTGTATTAGTTTCGTGCAAGATAGGTGCATGGTTTGTGCCTAGTGCACCATAGGCTCAGAAACCGTTGTGGAAGTTCCCGATGGTACTCCTAGGTGAGGAGGCTCAAGTGAAAGCTCGGTTCGGTCTGTTTAGAGATAGTGCTAATCTTGATGCAAGATACTTGTATGGTTTGCATGGAACATATCATATTTCTCGGAAATCAATTTTGACGCACCCGATAGAACTCTTAGATCATGTGTGTCATATGGAATCTTGCTTCAATCTGTTTGGAGACAGTTTAGCTGCAAGATTGGTGCATGGTTTGCGCATAATGCACCATAGGCTCGGAAACCATTATGGAAGCACCCGATAATACTCCTAGGTGAAGAGGCTCAAGTGGAAGGTCGGTTCGATCTGTTTGGAGATAGTGCTAATCTTGATGCAAGATAGGTGCACTTTTTGCATGGAATATACCATATGCTAAGAAATCCATTTGGACGCACCCCAATAGAACTCCTAGATGACATGTGTCATATAGAATATCGCTTAGGTCTGTTTGGAGATAGAGGTAGTATTGGTGCAAGATAGGTACACAGTTTGCGCCTAATGCATCATAGGCTAAGAAACCATTTTGGATGCACCCGATGATACTCCTGGGTAAAGGGAGACAAGTGGAAGCTCAGTTTGCTTTGTTTGGAGATAGTGCTAATCTAGATGCAAGATAGGTGCACGGTTTTCATGGAACATACCATATGCTAAGAAATCTATTTGGATGCATCGCAATAGAACTCCTAGATGACATGTGTCATATGGAATCTCACTTTGGTCTATTTGGAGACAGAGTTACTTTTGGTGCAAGATAGGTATACAGTTTGCGCCTAGTGCATCATAGGCTAAGAAACCATTTTGGATGCACCCGATGATACTCCTGGGTAAAGGGGCTCAAGTGGAAGCTCAGTTTGCTTTGTTTGGAGGTAGTGCTAATCTTGATACAAGATAGGTTCACGAATTGCATCGAACGTACCATATGCTTAGAAATATATTTGGAAGCACCCGATATAACTCCTAGATGATGTGTGTCATATAGAATCTCACTTCGGTCTCTTTGGAGATAGTGTTAGTTTCGGTGCAAGATAGGTATACGGTTTGTGCCAAATGCACCATAGGCTAAGAAACTATTTTGGATGCACGCGTTGGTACTCCTTGGTGAAGAGGCTCATGTGGGACCTTGGTTCTGTCTGTTTAGAGATAGTTCTAATCTTGATGCAAGATAGGTGCACGGTTTGCATGGAACATACAATATGCTTAGAAATCAATTTGGACACATCCGATGGAACTGTAGATGCACCCGATGGAACTACTAGATGAAGTGTATCATATGGAATCTCGCTTTGGTCCAGTTGAAGATAGTATTAGTTTTGGTGCAAGATAGTTGCATGGTTAGTGCCCAGTGCACCATAGGCTTAGAAATCATTGTGGAAGTTCCCGATGGTACTCCTAGGTGAAGAGGCTCAAGGGAAAGCCCGGTTCGGTCTGTTTGGAGATAGTGCTAATCTTGATGAAAGATAGGTGTACGGTTTTCATGGAACGTACCATGTTCTCATAAATCAATTTGGACACACCCGATAGAACTCCTAGATCATGTGTGTCATTTGGAATCTCGCATCAATCTGTTTGGAGATAGTGTTAGTTTAGGTGAAAGATTGGTGCATCGTTTGCGCATAATGCACCATAGGCTCAGAAACCATTATGGAAGCACCGGATGATAATCCTAGGTGAAGAGGCTCAAGTGGAAGGTCGGTTCGATCTGTTTGGAGATAGTGCTAATCTTGATGCAAGATAGGTGCACGGTTTGCATGGAACATACCATATGCTACGAAATCCATTTGGACGCACCCCAATAGAACTCCTAGATGACATGTGTCATATAGAATCTCGCTTAGGTCTGTTTGGAGACAGAGGTAGTTTTGGTGTAAGATAGGTACACAGTTTGCGCCTAATGCATCATAGGCTAAGAAACCATTTTGGATGCACCCGATGATACTCTTGGGTAAAGGGGCTCAAGTGGAAGCTCAGTTTGCGTTGTTTGGAGATAGTGCTAATCTAGATGCAAGATAGGTGCACGAATTGCATCAAACATACCATTTGCTTAGAAATATATTTGGAAGCACCCAATAGAACTCCTAGGTGACGTGTGTCATATAGAATCTCACTTCAGTCTCTTTGGAGATAGTGTTAGTTTCAGTGCAAGATAGGTACACGTTTTGTGCCTAATGCACCATCGGCTAAGAAACTATTTTGGACGCACGCGATGGTACTCCTTGGTGAAGAGGCTCATGTGGAATCTTGGTTCTGTCTGTTTGGAGATAGTTCTAATCTTGATGCAAGATAGGTGCACGGTTTGCATGGAACATACCATATGCCTAGAAATCAATTTGGACACACCCGATGGAACTGTAGATGCACCCGATGGAACTACTAGATGAAGTGTATCATATGGAATCTCGCTTCAGTCCAGTTGGAGATAGTATTAGTTTCGGTGCAAGATAGTTGCATGGTTTGTGCCCAGTGCACCATAGGCTCAGAAATCGTTGTGGAAGTTCCCGCTGGTACTCCTAGGTGAAGAGGCTCAAGTGAAAGCTCGGTTCGGTCTGTTTGGAGATAGTGCTAATCTTGATGAAAGATAGGTGTACGGTTTGCATGGAACGTACCATATTCTCAGAAATCAATTTGGACGCACCCGATAGAACTCCTAGATCATGTGTGTCATATGGAATCACGCTTCAATCTGTTTGGAGACAGTTTAGCTGCAAGATTGGTGCATGGTTTCCGCATAATGCACCATAGGCTCGGAAACCATTATGGAAGCACCCGATAATACTCCTAGGTGAAGAGGCTCAAGTGGAAGGTCGGTTCGATCTGTTTCGAGATAGTGCTAATCTCGATGCAAGATTGGTGCACGGTTTTCATGGAACATACCATATGCTAAGAAATCTATTTGGATGCATCACAATAGAACTCCTAGATGACATGTGTCATATGGAATCTCGCTTTGGTCTATTTGGAGACAGAGTTAGTTTTGGTGCAAGATAGGTACACAGTTTGCGCCTAATGCATCATAGGCTAAGAAACCATTTTGGATGCACCCGATGATACTTCTGGGTAAAGGGGCTCAAGTGGAAGCTTAGTTTGCTTTGTTTGGAGATATTGCTAATCTTGATACAAGATAGGTGTACGAATTGCATCGAACGTACCATATGCTTAGAAATATATTTGGAAGCACCCAATAGAACTCCTAGATGATGTGTGACATATAGAATCTCACTTCGGTCTCTTTAGAGATAGCGTTAGTTTCGGTGCAAGATAGGTACACGGTTTCAACCTAATGCACCATAGGCTAAGAAACTATTTTGGATGCACGCGTTGGTACTCCTTGGTGAAGAGGCTCATGTCGAACCTTGGTTCTGTCTGTTTAGAGATAGTTCCAATTTTGATGCAAGATAGGTGCACGGTTTGCATGGAACATACCATATGCTCAGAAATCAATTTGGACACACCCGATGGAACTGTAGATGCACCCGATGGAACTACTGGATGAAGTGTATCATATGGAATCTCGCTTCAGTCCAGTTGGAGATAGTATTAGTTTCGGTGCAACATAGTTGCATGGTTTGTGCCCACTGCACCATAGGCTCAAAATTCATTGTGGAAGTTCCCGATGGTACCCCTAGTTGAAGAGGCTCAAGTGAAAGCTCGGTTCGGTCTGTTTGGAGATAGTGCTAATCTTGATGAAAGATAGGTGTACGGTTTGCATAGAACATACCATATGTTCAGAAATCAATTTGGACACACCCGATGGAACTGTAGATGCACCCGATAGAACTACTAGATGGAGTGTATCATATGGAATCTCGCTTCAATCTAGTTGGAGATAGTATTAGTTTCGGTGCAAGATAGGTGCATGGTTTGTGCCCAGTGCACCATAGGCTCAGAAACCGTTGTGGAAGTTCCCGATGGTACTCTTAGGTGAAGAGGTTCAAGTGAAAGCCTGGTTCGGTCTGTTTGGAGATAGTGCTAATCTTGATGCAAGATAGGTGTATGGTTTGCATGGAACACATCATATTCTCGGAAATCAATTTTGACACACCCGATAGAACTCCTAGATCATGTGTGTCATATGGAATCTTGCTTCAATCTGTTTGGAGACAATTTAGGTGCAAGATTGGTGCATGGTTTGCGCATAATGCACCATAGGCTCGGAAACCATTATGGAAGCACCCGATAATACTCCTAGGTGAAGAGGCTCAAGTGGAAGGTCGGTTCGATCTGTTTGGAGATAGTGCTAATCTTGATGAAAGATAGGTGCACGGTTTTCATGGAACATACCATATGCTAAGAAATCTATTAGGATGCATCGCAATAGAACTCCTAGATGATATGTGTCATATGGAATCTCACTTTGGTCTATTTGGAGACAGAGTGTTGACGGTCCTTAAAGCTCACATTTAACCGTCAACTAATCATAGAAAAGGATCCAAATGCAACCAACACCTAGACTTAGGATTTTATCTGACAGAATTCCACGAGTTTTGGTGTTTGTCTATTTCTGCAGGGTGTTATCAGGAAATACGGAAGAATGGCCCACACGTAGGGACAGGGCGCCCGCCCTAGTCCTGAGGGCGCCCGCCCACCTTTTTCCACCAAACAGAGTCCAATTCGGGGATATTGCTCCACCGACCTAAAGGATCAAGGATAACTGTTCAATCAATGTCGGTATGATCCAACGGCCCATATTCACTTGAAGGGACTATAAAACCAGACCCCCTGGCCCTTGGAGATCATACCTCTTCTACAGAATCAAAGCTAGGGTTTCAATCTTCAACCAAGTAGAGAGGATCCCTCTAGTTCTTCTAGTTCTACCTCTCGTTCATCTAGATCTAGCTCTAGTTCATCTAGTTCTAGTTCTAGTTCCTCTAGTTCTAGTTCTAGTTAGTTCTAGTTGTAATCTAGAAAATAGGGAGAGAGAAGAGGAGAGCGGAGGAGGAGCCGGATCTGTCGGATCTTCCTCAACATTATACTTTTGTAGCATCTGGTTTGTTCTTCATCGTTCTCCAGGTTCTTCAATTCATAATTCCTGAGTTCTTTAATTACTTTTATTTACATTCAAGTTATTTATTGGATTCCCGCTTGCATCAAGTGCTCTAGTCTTTATAATGCTAGAGTAGTAATTAATAGATCAGACGTGGTGTTTAGTCTTGCGATTACCTGGAATTGCACCCAATCCTGCGGATTGTTGTGGTAGTCCTAGGGTAGTGACAGCCCTAACGGTCGACGTATTCCACCTCGTTCGGATCGGTGTTTGTAGGACCGTAGTCAGACCTTCCTAGCCCCCTTCTCATCTCTTTCTGTGGTTAGTACTCTGATGTCCCGATATAGATAATCTTGAAGTAATTCTTGATTCTTAGATCAACTAGAGAACTCTCAGGAAACTTCCTCTCTTCCCACCAAAAATAATTATATAGTTATCCTTGGGCGATCTTGGATCTTAATTAGTACACTCACGTTCCCTGTGGAAAATCGATACTCTCGAATACTCCCGGGTGAAGGCTACATCGGTATCCGTGCGCTTGCGGATTTTTCTGTTTGCGTTTAAAATACCCAACAAGCTTTCTAGCGCCGTTGCCGAGGAACGGTAGCTGTGCTAGTTTCGAACCACGTCCGTGTATCCTTTTTCTTTTCCTTTTTTACCACACTCACCTTACCATTTTCACCATACCACATGGATTTCACTCTAAGCATTAACGAGCATGGAATTTATGCAACATCTTCACAATCCATTGGTCTCTCCAACATCACCACATTCGAGATCTCCACCCCCTCATCCTTTCTATTTATAAAAACTTTAAAAGGGCGGTTGTCGATGCATATGTTTAAATTAAATATTGCAGATCTCGTTGAGTTGATCTTGATATAGGTTAGCGTTGGAGGGGGAACCACTTTGCCGACATAAATTGATGGTTTCCCAAAGACAAGCTTAGTGTCCTAAAATAAGCAATGATCAGATCATAACATGAACTTTTAATTATTTGCAACATTACCTTGTGTGTTGAGCATATAAGGATAATTGTAAAAAAAAATCCTTCGGGTATTCTTGTCACTAACCTTTCCAGGATTGGAGCAAGAAGATCGGATGAATGACAAGCACAAGGTATGTCCAACCAATCATCATACAACATTGAATTAAATTCATCCAAACTTGAATTTTGCAAAATTCAAGCTTGGGGGAGTACTTTACATAAAAACATCCTTTGCCATGTTGCTATGTTGGTTGTCCCTACCTTTGAGACATGCTCAATTCGTTAAATACTAATCACACTACTTCATCTCCACTTGAGTAGATCTCTATAAATGCTCTCATGCTACCTTTATTTGCTTTAGTATATGTCTAGGTTTGGAGTAGTTTCATTTATCTCTTAATTAAGCATGGTGCTTAGTTTAGGAATAATGATCTTACTTCCAAGGGAGTTTAAATTAAGCATGATGCTTAGGTTAAAATGCCCTCCTGAATCAAATTAGACATGGTGTCTAGGTCGATTTTTGAGCCGATAATATGCTATAGTAGATATTGGATATTTTGTTGGACTAACCCCTGTAGGAAAACTTTCAATATTGACCTGGGAAGTCCTGGGATAAACTCACATTGGAGACAAAGAGAGAGACACATAAAGTTTAACAATTTACACAAGGAAGGCATAGCTCACAAGAGATGATCCATGGAGGGTGCTACAAACATGATGCACAACCGCTAAGAAAGGAAAGCTTCCACAAGGTGATACTGTACCATCACTCTTCAAGTAAGGTAACATCTTAAGGTACTTGTCTATCACTTTTATAAGTTTCTCCTTGGTTCTAGCGTTCACATGAATAAAAGAGACAAACATGTATGATTTACAACTCTAGATTAACCAACCCAATCGATTCAATACGTTTAGTCCTTCCACCTTTGTGATCCCACACTCCTAATCATATGAGCTAAAATGTTGCACACTCAATCTTTGGAAGATATATAAAAAACAACATAAATATAGATAGATTATCTTTCCATTAGATTGAGCGATCTAATCTGACAAATGTTTTAAATGCTACACTCATGATCTTTTTATCCATCAACTTTGTCTTGTTCACTATGCTTAAGGATTGAGAAGAACAAATACACTTTTGGTTCTGTTGGTGTTTTCCACCAACAGGGCCCATGCACTTGATCTCTGCTTTGTCTCTATAAGAAGGTACACTTCGAGCAAAATATGAAGGAGTTTTACAACTCCCAGACTCCACCAAGTGAAGAACCTGGATCTACGAGCACAAACACACTGGAGATACTGGACACTCAGGCAATCACTGCCCTGAGATGCTTGAGGATGTAAATTACATAAACAACAACAACTACTACAACCGTCCTCAATAAAATCAAGGTTGGAATCAACGGAGGCCATTCCTGAACACCTTGGGAGCTGTCATCTACGCTAGTGCTGCCAAGATCAGTTTCTACATCAAGGGGAGGAAGGAGACGTTTTCCTTCAAGAACAAGACTACACAAATCTTAGAGCAATCCCGACATGAACCAAGGAAGAGGACCAACAGGAGGAACAGGAACAAGCAAATATGGACCGAGTCAGCTAAGATGGTCACTACAGTTCAAGGAGGTCAAGATCGTCGATTTAAGTCACCGTTCCTGACCAAAAAGGACGACCCAAGTATGCCAAGCATCTAGTGCTCCATTAATGGATACAACTTCCAGAAGATGCTTTGCGACATCGGGTCAGGTGTCAACATAATGGCCGTAGTCACCTATCAACTTCTGTTCGGAACCATGCCCCTAAAACCGACATACATTCAGCTCTAGATGGCAGATCAGACATTCCGAAAGATTTTCAGGTTATTGATATGGGAGAAGACGAATACGATCCACCCATCGTCCTTGGGAGATTGTTCCTCAGCACCGTTAAAGCAATCATCTACATTGGACCGGAGAAGTCCACATGCACTTCCCCTCTAAGAAGGTACGCCGTTATTTTACTGACCTTAACTATATAGTTGAAGACTCTAATCAGGTCAGGACAAGAAGAAGACAACGCAACCGCAACCAGAGGAGGCAAATCATCAAGGACGGATGGGCAGACTATGAAGGAGAAGTAGTAAGGTCTGAAGACATACAGCTTGAACAGAACTGTCCTGAGGAGACCGTAGCACTGAGTCAGGTGTGGAGAGAGAAGATAGTTATACACGAAGAGCACGCGCCGCCGGAACCACCGACTACGCCATCCAGCGAATCCCAGGACGACTGAGAAAACGGAGAGTCCCGTTCGGAGGACTTAAAAACACTGAACGCCTTGCCAAGAGGTAAACTTGGTAGTTATCTTTTTCCTTTTAATTATTTTAAAATAGTTTGCTTAGTTAATCAGGTTCATATCATCTTGAAAAGAAAATAAAAATGTTAAAAATAGTAAGCCCCATGTGAGTATGCTCATGGCATAAAACCCATAAGTACATTCACTGTGGTGGCGTAAAAATAAAATAAATATACTCCTGTCCTATAAAAAGATTTATGATCCTACTAAAAAGAGTAACATTTATTGAGGAGGCTCAACATGATAAAGGCTAGATATTTATGCTAACACTTAACTAGTTCCACAAAGCTTTGTTGTCTATTTGAGCTCCACAGAATTCAAGGATCAAAGAAGACTAGCAGACGGAGGACATCCTAATCGCTGTCAGAGTGATTCCGACATTCAAATACACCTCCATCACCTGCTAGCTATATCAAAAGAAATTACGTTAAAATCCAGCTTGGGGGAGAGCACCCCCATTTATCTAGCTAAGTGTTCTACTCACGTTTATATTTTACTTAAATAATAAAAAGATGCATAATCATAAAAACCCAAATAAAGATTTTGTGCTTATATATATATATCTTTGCTTAGTTTACTTAATAAATAAATAAATAAAGTTTGCTACGAACCCTCATGATAAGCTCTCACATGGAAATGATGAATAGTTGCTCTGCTATGATTAGTTCTAAAAATTGAAATCTCTCTCAAGTTTAGGCATGACTGTTATTAATTAAGATTTGCTCTAAACCTGAACTTGTGGGGAGAGTACTTGATCTAAAGTCTAAGTTGTTAATGGATATGATATGGGAAGGTTGAGCTGCTGTTTATCTGTTCCTAGAGATGCTAGAATTCTGGAGAATTTTATCTTTGAAGATCTTTAAAATGTTGCATGATGAGTTCCTGTATGATGAGAGTTTAAATTCCTACCATAGCCATATATACATGCTTGCTAGACTATGAACCACACATTTACTTTACTACTTATGAGCATTTAGTGTGGTCAAGCTGTGTAGACCCTTAGGAGCTTGTCATGCGGTTAAATCAAGATTCACTTGCACGTTCACTTACACATGCTGCTTCTACTCCGGAAGTACGCATCCACATATATCCAACCATTTCCATCTCCAGAACCACCCAAAAATATTCTACTCCTAATCCGGGAGAGAATAGCCAAAAATATTCATGTTTTTCCCCTGTGAAATAAATGCTCAAGTTATCTTGTTACTACCGCTTGCTATATTATCTCATGAGATGAGTGCTCTAAAAAAATAAAAAAAAAGAAAAAAGTATACGAGGAAATAAAAAGGGGCAAGTGTCCGGAACCTCGAAAGAAAAGAAAAAGTGAGACGAGAGGTAAAAATGGACAAGTGTCCGATAGTAGAATTAGGGGTACAAGATACCCACCTGAGAGGAAAGAAAAAGAAAATACAGAGCATCTTATTCTCCCCAAAAGTTTCAAAAGAGCAAGGAAGGTATGTATCCCCTCAAAAGAGCAAAAGTAGAATTAGATTTTCACCATTGTTAACACCATCATTACCATGCACCATTCATTCGCCACACATGCACATCTTGATTTGACTTATTGACTTGTTTCTCTGGATCCATGGTTTGACTATGCAATAAATGTCTTGTAAGTATGTATTAGTTGTCTCCCACCTATGAGCTCCAGATATCAAAAGCCTTATTAGAGTAGGGTGAGAGAAAAGGCAATGTCACTATGCCTCATACCAAAAATACCACATACTTTGAGAGAAGGCATATACCATCACTGCCTTGTTAAGGATCCAGAAATACCACAAAAGAGAGACTGGAGAGAGTTATACAAGGAATCTCTGAGTTTTATTTGAAAATCTGCAAAAAACTCCAGAGCTATAGTTAATCAAAGAACAAGAGACATGGCGCTTGACTAGACCGTTCTATCTTTTAACTACTCAAGACAGAAGTGACGGTTACAAACCCCAAGGTGGAAGGTAATATGAGTAAGTTTAAATCTTAACAGTTACCCTAACCTAGAGAAGAGATCTTGTTTGAACGCATGTATATCTTTAAGGCATGAAACCACTGCAGAAACTCTTGAGTCCATCTTTGCTCAGGGACGAGCAAAGGTTAAGCTTGGGGGAGCTTGTTGACGGTCCTTAAAGCTCACATTTAACCGTCAACTAATCATAGAAAAGGATCCAAATGCAACCAACACCTAGACTTAGGATTTTATCTGACAGAATTCCACGAGTTTTGGTGTTTGTCTATTTCTGCAGGGGGTTATCAGGAAATACGGAAGAAAGGCCCACACGTCGGGTTTACATAGAGATATTAACGTGCCGCGCAATTTTCTATCATCTAGAAGACTCCAAAAGCCATGGGAACAAAGCGGAAGCCGAGAGGCCTCAGGGACAGGGCACCCGCCCTAGTCCTGAGGGCGCCCACCCACCTTTTTCCACCAAACAGAGTCCAATTTGGGGATAGTGCTCCACCAACCTAAAGGATCAAGGATAACCGTTTAATCAATGTCGGTTTGATCCAACGGCCCATATTCACTTGAAGGGTCTATAAAACCAGACCCCCTGGCCCCTGGAGATCATACCTCTTCTACAGAATCAAAGCTAGGGTTTCAATTCTTCATCCAAGTAGAGAGGATCCCTCTAGTTCTTCTAGTTCTACCTCTAGTTCATCTAGATCTAGCTCTAGTTCATCTAGTTCTAGTTCTAGTTCCTCTAGTTCTAGTTCTAGTTAATTCTAGTTGTAATCTAGAAAATAGGGAGAGAGAAGAGGAGAGCGGAGGAGGAGCCGGATCTGTCGGATCTTCCTCAACATTATACTTTTGTAGCATCTGGTTCGTTCTTCATCGTTCTCCAGGTTCTTCAATTCATAATTCCTGAGTTCTTTAATTACTTTTATTTACATTCAAGTTATTTATTGGATTCCCGCTTGCATCAAGTGCTCTAGTCTTTATAACGCTAGAGTAGTAATTAATAGATTAGACGTGGTGTTTAGTCTTGCGATTACCTGAAATTGCGCCCAATCCTGCGGATTGTTGTGGTAGCCCTAGGGTAGTGACAGCCCTAACGGTCGACGTATTCCACCTCGTTCGGATCGGTTTTTGTAGGACCATAGTCAGACCTTCCGAGCCCCCTTCTCATCTCTTTCTGTGGTTAGTGCTCTGATGTCCCGATATAGATAATCTTGAAGTAATTCTTGATTCTTAGATCAACTAGAGAACTCTCAGGAAACTTCCACTCTTCCCACCAAAAATAATTATATAGTTATCCTTGGGCGATCTTGGATCTTAATTAGTACACTCACGTTCCCTGTGGAAAATCGATACTCTTGAATACTCCCGCGTGAAGGCTACATCGGTATCCGTGCGCTTGCGGATTTTTCTATTTGCGTTTAAATACCCAACACAGAGTTACTTTTGGTGCAAGATAGTATACAGTT
>NC_012877.2:26462491-26466465 GCF_000003195.3 Sorghum bicolor
GCACCATAGGCTAAGAAACTATTTTGGATGCACGCGTTGGTACTCCTTGGTGAAGAGGCTCATGTGGAACCTTGGTTCTGTCTGTTTAGAGATAGTTCTAATCTTGATGCAAGATAGGTGCACGGTTTGCATGGTACATACCATATGCTCAGAAATCAATTTGGACACACCCGATGGAACTGTAGATGCACCCGATGGAACTACTAGATGAAGTGTATCATATGGAATCTCGCTTCAATCCAGTTGAAGATAGTATTAGTTTCGGTGCAAGATAGTTGCATGGTTTGTGCCCAGTGCACCATAGGCTCAGAAAATCTTTGTGGAAGTACCCGATGGTACTCCTAGGTGAAGAGGCTCAAGTGAAAGCCCGGTTCGGTCTGTTTGGAGATAGTGCTAATCTTGATGAAATATAGGTGTACGGTTTGCATGGAACGTACCAAGTTCTCATAAATCAATTTGGACGCACCCGATAGAACTCCTAGATCATGTGTGTCATTTGGAATCTCGCTTCAATCTGTTTGGAGACAGTGTTAGTTTAGGTGAAAGATTGGTGCATCGTTTGCGCATAATGCACCATAGGCTCAGAAGCCATTATGGAAGCACCTGAAGATAATCCTAGGTGAAGAGGCTCTAGTGGAAGGTCGGTTCGATCTGTTTGGTAGTGCTAATCTTGATGCAAGATAGGTGCACGGTTTGCATGGAACATACCATATGCTAAGAAATCCATTTGGACGCACCCTAATAGAACTCCTAGATGAAATGTGTCATATAGAATCTCGGTTAGGTCTGTTTGGAGACAGAGTTAGTTTTGGTGCAAGATAGGTACACAGTTTGCGCCTAATGCATCATAGGCTAAGAAACCATTTTGGATGCACCCGATGATACTCCAGGGTAAAGGGGCTCAAGTGGAAGCTCAGTTTGCTTTGTTTGGAGATAGTGCTAATCTAGATGCAAGATAGGTGCACGAATTGCATCAAACGTACCATATGCTTAGAAATATATTTGGAAGCACCCAATAGAACTCCTAGATGACGTGTGTCATATAGAATCTCACTTCGGTCTCTTTGGAGATAGTGTTAGTTTCGGTGCAAGATTGGTACACGGTTTGTACCTAATGCACCATAGGCTAAGAAACTATTTTGGATGCACGCGATGGTACTCCTTGGTGAAGAGGCTCATGTGGAATCTTCGTTCTGTCTGTTTGGAGATAGTTCTAATCTTGATGCAAGATAGGTGCACGGTTTGCATGGAACATACCATATGCTCAGAAATCAATTTGGACACACCCGATGGAACTGTAGATGCACCCGATGGAACTACTAGATGAAGTGTATCATATGGAATCTCGCATCAGTCCAGTTGGAGATAATATTAGTTTCGGTGCAAGATAGTTGCATGGTTTGTGCCTAGTGCACCATAAGCTCAGAAATCGTTGTGGAAGTTCCCGATGGTACTCCTAGGTGAAGAGGCTCAAGTGAAAGCTCGGTTCGGTCTGTTTGGAGATAGTGCTAATCTTGAAGAAAGATAGGTGTACGGTTTGCATGGAACGTACCGTATTCTCAGAAATCAATTTGGACGCACCCGATAGAACTCCTAGATCATGTGTGTCATATGGAATCTCGCTTCAATATGTTTGGAGACAGTTTAGGTGCAAGATTGGTGCCTGGTTTGCACATAATGCACCATAGGCTCGGAAACCATTATGGAAGCACCCGATAATACTCCTAGGTGAAGAGGCTTAAGTGGAAGGTCGGTTCGATCTGTTTGGAGATAGTGCTAATCTTGATGCAAGATTGGTGCACGGTTTTCATGGAACATACCATATGCTAAGAAATCTATTTGGATGCATCGCAATAGAACTCCTAGATGACATGTGTCATATGGAATCTCGCTTTGGTCTATTTGGAGACAGAGTTAGTTTTGGTGCAAGATAGGTACACAGTTTGCGCCTAATGCATCATACGCTAAGAAACCATTTTGGATGCACTCGATGATACTCCTGGGTAAAGGGGCTCAAGTGGAAGCTCAGTTTGCTTTGTTTGGAGATAGTGCTAATCTTGATGCAAGATAGGTGCACGAATTGCATCGAACGTACCATATGCTTCGAAATATATATGGAAGCACCCAATAGAACTCCTAGATGACGTGTGTCATATAGAATCTCACTTCAGTCTCTTCGGAGATAGTGTTAGTTTCGGTGCAAGATAGGTACACGGTTTGTGCCTAATGCACCATAGGCTAAGAAACTATTTTGGACGCACGCGATGGTACTCCTTGGTGAAGAGGCTCATGTGGAATCTTGGTTCTGTTTGTTTGGAGATAGTTCTAATCTTGATGCAAGATAGGTGCACGGTATGCATGGAACATATCCTATGTTCAGAAATCAATTTGGACACATCCGATGGAACTATAGATGCACCCGATAGAACTACTAGATGAAGTGTATCATATGGAATCTCGCTTCAGTCTAGTTGGAGATAGTATTAGTTTCGGTACAAGATAGGTGCATGGTTTGTGCCCAGTGCACGATAGGCTCAGAAACCGTTGTGGAAGTTCCTGATGGTACTCCTAGGTGAAGAGGCTCAAGTGAAAGCTTGGTTCGGTCTGTTTGGAGATAGTGCTAATCTTGATGCAAGATAGGTGTATGGTTTGCATGGAACATATCATATTCTAGGAAATCAATTTTGACGCACCCGATAGAACTCCTAGATCATGTGTGTCATATGTAATCTTGCTTCAATCCGTTTGGAGACAGTTTAGGTGCAAGATTGGTGCATGGTTTGGGCATAATGCACCATAGGCTCGGAAACAATTATGGAAGCACCCGATAGTACTCCTAGGTGAAGAGGCTCAAGGGGAAGGTCGATTCGATCTGTTTGGAGATAATGCTAATCTTAATGTAAGATAGGTGCACGGTTTTCATGGAACATACCATATGCTAAGAAATCTATTTGGATGCATCGCAATAGAACTCCTAGATGACATGTGTCATATGGAATCTCACTTTGGTCTATTCGGAGACAGAGTTAGTTTTGGTGCTAGATAGGTACACAGTTTGTGCCTAATGCATCATAGGCTAAGAGACCATTTTGGATGCACCCGATGATACTCCTGGGTAAAGGGGCTCAAGTGAAGCTCAGTTTGCTTTGTTTGGAGATAGTGCTAATCTTGATACAAGATAGGTGCACGAATTGCATCGAACGTACCATATGCTTAGAAATATATTTGGAAGCATCCAATAGAACTCCTAGATGATATGTGTCATATAGAATCTCACCTCGGTCTCTTTGGAGATAGTGTTAGTTTCGGTGCAAGATTGGTACACGGTTTGTGCCAAATGCACCATAGGCTAAGAAACTATTTTGGACGCACGCGTTGGTACTCCTTGGTGAAAAGGCTCATGTGGAACCTTGGTTCTGTCTATTTAGAGATAGTTCTAATCTTGATGCAAGATAGGTGCACGGTTTGCATGGAACATACCATATGCTCAGAAATCAATTTGGACACACCCGATGGAACTGTAGATGCACCCAATGGAACTACTAGATGAAGTTTTATCATATGGAATCTCGCTTCGGTCCAGTTGGAGATAGTATTAGTTTCGGTGCAAGATAGTTGCATGGTTTGTGCCCAGTGCAGCATAGGCTCAGAAATCGTTGTGGAAGTTCCCGATGGTACTCCTAGGTGAAGAGGTTCAAGTGAAAGCCCGGTTCGGTCTGTTTGGAGATAGTGCTAATCTTGATGAAAGATAGGTGTACGGTTTGCATGGAACGTACCGTATTCTCAGAAATCAATTTAGACGCACCCGATAGAACTCCTAGATCATGTGTGTCATATGGAATCTCGCTTCAATCTGTTTGGAGATAGTTTAGGTGCAAGATTGGTGCATGGTTTGCGCATAATGCACCATAGGCTCAGAAACCATTATGGAAGCAACTGATAATACTCCTAGGTGAAGAGGCTCAAGTGGAAGG
>NC_012877.2:26466565-26473404 GCF_000003195.3 Sorghum bicolor
AAGAAATCTATTTGGATGCATCGCAATAGAACTCCTAGATGACATGTGTCATATGGAATCTCGCTTTGGTCTATTTGGAGACAGAGTTAGTTTTGGTGCAAGATAGGTACACAGTTTGCGCCTAATGCATCATAGGCTAAGAAACCATTTTGGATGCTCCCCATGATACTCCTGGGTAAAGGGGCTCAAGTGGAAGCTCAGTTTGCTTTGTTTGGAGATAGTGCTAATCTAGATGCAAGATAGGTGCACGAATTGCATCAAACGTACCATATGCTTAGAAATATATTTGGAAGCACCCAATAGAACTCCTAGATGACATGTGTCATATAGAATCTCACTTCGGTCTCTTTGGAGATAGTGTTAGTTTCGGTGCAAGATAGGTACACGGTTTGTGCCTAATGCACCATAGGCTAAGAAACTATTTTGGACGCACGCGATGGTACTCCTTGGCGAAGAGGCTCATGTGGAATCTTAGTTCTGTCTGTTTGGAGATAGTTGTAATCTTGATGCAAGATAGGTGCACGGTTTGCATGGAACATACCATATGCTCAGAAATCAATTTGGACACACCCGATGGAACTGTAGATGCACCCGATGGAACTACTAGATGAAGTGTATCATAAGGAATCTCGCTTCAGTCCAGGTGGAGATAGTATTAGTTTCGATGCAAGATTGTTGCATGGTTTGTGCCCAGTGCACCATAGGCTCAGAAATCGTTGTGGAAGTTCCCGATGATACTCCATGGTGAAGAGGCTCAAGTGAAAGCTCAGTTTTGTCTGTTTGGAGATAGTGCTAATCTTGATGAAAGATAGGTGTACTGTTTGCATGGAACATACCATATGCTAAGAAATCTATTTGGATGCATCGCAATAGAACTCCTAGATGACATGTGTCATATGGAATCTCGCTTTGGTCTATTTGGAGACAGAGTTAGTTTTGGTGCAAGATTGGTGCATGGTTTGCGCATAATGCACCATAGGCTCGGAAACCATTATGGAAGCACCCGATGATACTCCTGGGTAAAGGGGCTCAAGTGGAAGCTCAGTTTGCTTTGTTTGGAGATAGTGCTAATCTTGATGCAAGATAGGTGCACGGTTTTCATGGAACATACCATATGCTAAGAAATCTATTTGGATGCATCGCAATAGAACTCCTAGATGACTTGTGTCATATGGAATCTTGCTTTGGTCTATTTGGAGACAGAGTTAGTTTTGGTGCAAGATAGGTACACAGTTTGCGCCTAATGCATCATAGGCTAAGAAACCATTTTGGATGCACCCGATGATACTCCTGGGTAAAGGGGCTCAAGTGGAAGCTCAGTTTGCTTTGTTTGCAGATAGTGCTAATCTTGATGCAAGATAGGTGCACGAATTGCATCGAACGTACCATATGCTTAGAAATATATTTGGAAGCACCCAATAGAACTCCTAGATGATGTGTGTCATATAGAATCTCACTTCGGTCTCTTTGGAGATAGTGTTAGTTTCGGTGCAAGATAGGTACACGGTTTGTGCCAAATGCACCATAGGCTAAGAAACTATTTTGGACGCACGCGATGGTACTCCTTGGTGAAGAGGCTCATGTGGAACCTTGGTTCTGTCTATTTGAAGATAGTTCCAATCTTGATGCAAGATAGGTGCACGGTTTGCATGGAACATACCATATGCTCAGAAATCAATTTGGACACACCCGATGAAACTGTAGATGCACCCGATGGATCTACTAGATGAAGTGTATCATATGGAATCTCGCTTCAGTCCAGATGGAGATAATATTAGTTTTGGTGCAAGATAGTTGCATGGTTTGTGCCCAGTGCACCATAGGCTCATAAATCGTTGTGGAAGTTCCCGATGGTACTCCTAGGTGAAGAGGCTCACGTGAAAGCTCGGTTCGGTCTGTTTGGAGATAGTGCTAATCTTGATGAAAGATAGGTGTACGGTTTGCATGGAACGTACCGTATTCTCAGAAATCAATTTGGACGCACACGATAGAACTCCTAGATCATGTGTGTCATATGAAATCTCGCTTCAATCTGTTTGGAGACAGTTTAGGTGCAAGATTGGTGCATGGTTTGCGCATAATGCACGATAGGCTCGGAAACCATTATGGAAGCACCCGACAGTACTCCTAGGTGAAGAGGCTCAAGTGGAAGGTCGGTTCGATCTGTTTGGAGATTGTGCTAATCTTGATGCAAGATAGGTGAACGGTTTTCATGGAACATACCATATGCTAAGAAATCTATTTGGATGCATCGCAATAGAACTCCTAGATGACATGTGTCATATGGAATCTCCCTTTAGTCTATTTGGAGACAGAGTTAGTTTTGGTGCAAGATAGGTACACAGTTTGCGCCTAATGCATCATAGGCTAAGAAACCATTTTGGATGCACCCGATGATACTCCTAGGTAAAGGGGCTCAAGTGGAAGCTCAGTTTGCTTTGTTTGGAGATAGTGCTAATCTTGATGCAAGATAGGTGCACGAATTGCATCGATCGTACCATATGCTTAGAAATATATTTGGAAGCACCCAATAGAAATCCTAGATGATGTGTGTCATTTGGAATCTCGCTTCAATCTGTTTGGAGACATTGTTAGTTTAGGTGGAAGATTGGTGCATCGTTTGCGCATAATGCACCATAGGCTTAGAAACCATTATGGAAGCACCCGATGATAATCCTTGGTGAAGAGGCTCAAGTGGAAGGTCGGTTCAATCTGTTTGGAGATAGTGCTAATCTTGATGCAAGATAGGTGCACGGTTTGCATGGAACATACCATATGCTAAAAAATCCATTTGGACGCACCCAATAGAACTCCTAGATGACATGTGTCATATAGAATCTCGCTTAGGTCTGTTTGGAGACAGAGGTAGTTTTGGTGCAAGATAGGTACACAGTTTGC
The DNA here is from genome assembly GCF_000003195.3 of Sorghum bicolor. Lineage (NCBI taxonomy): Eukaryota > Viridiplantae > Streptophyta > Magnoliopsida > Poales > Poaceae > Sorghum > Sorghum bicolor. The sequence goes on from NC_012877.2 coordinate 26,469,464, forward strand.
GCCTAATGCGTCATAGGCTAAGAAACCATTTTGGATGCACCCGATGATACTCCTAGGTAAAGGGGCTCAAGTGGAAGCTCAGTTTGCTTTGTTTTGAGATAGTGCTAATCTAGATGCAAGTAGGTGCACGAATTGCATCGAACGTACCATATGCTTCGAAATATATTTGGAAGCACCCAATAGAACTCCTAGATGACGTGTGTCATATAGAATCTCACTTCGGTCTCTATGGAGATAGTGTTAGTTTCGGTGCAAGATAGGTACACGGTTTGTGCCTAATGCACCATAGGCTAAGAAACTATTTTGGACGCACGCGATGGTACTCCTTGTTGAACAGGCTCATGTGGAATCTTGGTTCTGTCTGTTTGGAGATAGTTGTAATCTTGATGCAAGATAGGTGCACGGTTTGCATGGAACATACCATATGCTTAGAAGTCAATTTGGACACACCCGATGAAACTGTAGATGCACCCGATGGAACTACTAGATGAAGTGTATCATATAGAATCTCACTTCGCTCCAGTTGGAGATAGTATTAGTTTTGGTGCAAGATAGTTGTATGGTTTGTGCCAAGTGCACCATAGGCTCAAAAATCGTTGTGAAAGTTCCCGATGGTACTCTTAGGTGAAGAGGCTCAAGTGAAAGCTCGGTTCGGTCTGTTTGCAGATAGTGCTAATCTTGATGAAAGATAGGTGTACGGTTTGCATGGAACGTACCATATTCTTAGAAATCAATTTGGATGCACCTGATAGAACTCCTAGATCATGTGTGTCATATGGAATCTAGCTTCAATCTGTTTGGAGACAGTGTTAGTTTAGGTGCAAGATTAATGCATGGTTTGCGTATAATGCACCATAGGCTCAGAAACCATTATGGAAGCACCCGATGATAATCCTAGGTGAACAGGCTCAAGTGGAAGGTTGGTTCGATCTGTTTGGAGATAGTGCTAATCTTGATGCAAGAGAGGTGCACGGTTTGCATGGAACATACCATATGCTAAGAAATCCATTTAGACGCACCCCAATAGAACTCCTAGATGACATGTGTCATATAGAATCTCGCTTTGGTCTGTTTGGAGATAGAGTTAGTTTTGGTGGAAGATAGGTACACAGTTTGCGCCTAATGCATCATAGGCTAAGAAACCATTTTGGATGCTCCCGATTATACTCCTGGTAAAGGGGCTCAAGTGGAAGCTCAGTTTGCTTTGTTGGAGATAGTGCTAATCTTTATGCAAGATAGATGCACGAATTGCATGGAACGTACCATATGCTTCGAAATATATTTGGAAGCACCCAATAGAACTCCTAGATGACGTGTGTCATATAGAATCTCACTTCGATCTCTTTGGAGATAGTGTTAGTTTCGGTGCAAGATAGGTACACGGTTTGTGCCTAATGCACCATAGGCTAAGAAACTATTTTGGACACACGCGATGGTACTCCTTGGTGAAGAGGCTCATGTGGAATCTTGGTTCTGTCTGTTTTGGAGATAGTTCTAATCTTGATGCAAGATAGGTGCACGGTTTGCATGGAACATACCATATGTTCAGAAATCAAATTGGACACACCCGATGGAACTGTAGATGCACCCGATAGAACTACTAGATGAAGTGTATCATATGGAATCTCGCTTCAGTCTAGTTGGAGATAGTATTAGTTTCGGTGCAAGATAGGTGCATGGTTTGTGTCCAGTGCACCATAGGCTCAGAAACCGTTGTGGAAGTTCCCGATGGTACTCCTAGGTGAAGAGGCTCAAGTGAAAGCTCGGTTCGGTCTGTTTGGAGATAGTGCTAATCTTGATGCAAGATTGGTGTACGGTTTGCATGGAACATACCATATTCTTGGAAATCAATTTGGACGACCCGATAGAACTCCTAGATCATGTGTGTCATATGGAATCTTGCTTCAATCTGTTTTGAGACAGTTTAGGTGCAAGATTGGTGCATGGTTTGCGCATAATGCACAATAGGCTCGGAAACCATTATGGAAGCACCCGATAATACTCCTAGGTGAAGAGGCTCAAGTAGAAGGTCGGTTCGATCGATTTGGAGATAGAGCTAATCTTGATGCAAGATAGGTGCACGGTTTGCATGGAACAAACCATATGCTAAGAAATCCATTTGGACGCACCCCAATAGAACTCCTAGATGACATGTGTCATATAGAATCTCGCTTCGATCTGTTTGGAGACAGAGTTAGTTTTGGTGCAAGATAGGTACACAGTTTGCGCCTAATGCATCATAGGCTAAGAAACCATTTTGGATGCACTCGATGATACTCCTGGGTAAAGGGCCTCAAGTGGAAGCTCAGTTTGCTTTTGTTTGGAGATAGTGCTAATCTTGATGCAAGACAGTTGCACGAATTGCCTCGAACGTACCATATGCTTCAAATGTAATTGAAAGCACCCAATAGAACTCCTAGATGACGTGTGTCATATAGAATCTCACTTCGGTCTCTTTGGAGATAGTGTTAGTTTCGGTGCAAGATAGGTACACGGTTTGTGCCTGATGCACCATAGGCTAAGAAACTATTTTGGACGCACACGACGGTACTCCTTGGTGAAGAGGCTCAAGTGGAATCTTTGTTCTGTCTTTTTGGAGATAGTTCTTATCTTGATGCAAGATAGGTGCACGGTTTGCATGGAACATACCATATGCTCAGAAATCAATTTGGACAAACCCGATGGAACTGTAGATGCACCCGATGGAACTACTAGATGAAGTGTATCATATGGAATCTCGCTTCGGCCAAGTTGGAGATAGTATTAGTTTCGTTGCAAGATAGTTGCATGGTTTGTGCCCAGTGCACCATAGGCTCAGAAATCGTTGTGGAAGTTCCCGATGGTACTCCTAGGTGTAGAGGCTCAAGTGAAAGTTCGATTCGGTCTATTTGGAGATAGTGCTAATCTTGATGAAAGATAGGTGTACGGTTTGCATGGAACGTACCATGTTCTCATAAATCAATTTGGACACACCCGATAGAACTCCTAGATCATCTGTGTCATATGGAATCTCGCTTCGATCTGTTTGGAGACAGTGTTAGTTTAGGTGCAAGATTGGTGCACGGTTTGCGCATATTGCACCATAGGCTCAGCAACCAGTATGGAAGCACCTGATGATAATCCTAGGTGAAGTGGCTCATGTGGAAGGTCGGTTTGATCTGTTTGGAGATAGTGCTAATCTTGATGCAAAGGTGCACGGTTTGCATGGAACATACCATATGCTAAGAAATCCATTTGGACGCACCCCAATAGAACAACTAGATGACTTGTGTCATATGGAATCTCGCTTCGGTTTATTTGGAGACAGAGTTAGTTTTGGTGCAAGATAGGTACACGGTTTGCGCCTAATGCATCATAGGCTAAGAAACCATTTTGGATGCACCCGATGATACTCCTGGGTAAAGGGGCTCAAGTGGAAGCTCAGTTTGCTTTTGTTTGGAGATAGTGCTAATCTTGACGCAAGATAGGTGCACGAATTGCATGGAACGTACCATATACTTCGAAATATATTTGGAACAACCATGTGTCATATAGAATCTCACTTCGGTCTCTTTGGAGATAGTGTTAGTTTTGGTGCAAGATAGGTACACGGTTTGTGCCTAATGCACCATATGGTAAGAAACTATTTTGGACGCACACGATGGTACTCCATGGTGAAGAGGCTCAAGTGGAATCTTGGTTCTGTCTGTTTGGAGATAGATCTAATCTTGATGCAAGATAGGTGTATGGTTTGCATGGAACATACCATATGCTCAGAAATCAATTTGGACAAACCCGGTGGAACTGTAGATGCACCCGATGGCACTACTAGATGAAGTGTATCATATGGAATCTCACTTCGGTCCAGTTGGAGATAGTATTAGTTTCGGTGCAATATAGTTGCATGGTTTGTGCCTAGTGCAAGATGCCCAAGGATACCATCACCAAAGTGGGATGGACAG
>NC_012877.2:26473504-26474351 GCF_000003195.3 Sorghum bicolor
TGCCCAGTGCACCATAGGCTCAAAAATCGTTGTGGAAGTTCCCGATGGTACTCCTACGTGAAGAGGCTCAAGTGAAAGCTCGGTTCGGTCTGTTTGGAGATAGTGCTAATCTTGATGGAAGATAGGTGTACGGTTTGCATGGAATGTACCGTATTCTCAGAAATCAACTTGGACGCACCCGATAGAACTCCTAGATCATGTGTGTAATATGGAATCTCGCTTCAATCTGTTTGGAGACAGTTTAGGTGCAAGATTGGTGCATGGTTTGCGCATAATGCACCATAGGCTCGCAAACTATTATGGAAGCACCCGATAGTACTCCTAGGTGAAGAGGCTCAAGTGGAAGGTCGGTTCGATCTGTTTGGAGATAGTGCTAATCTTGATGCAAGATAGGTGCACGGTTTTCATGGAACATACCATATGCTAAGAAATCTATTTGGATGCATCGCAGTAGAACTCCTAGATGACATGTGTCATATGGAATCTTCCTTTGGTCTATTTGGAGACAGAATTAGTTTTGGTGCAAGATAGGTACACAGTTTGCGCCTAATGCATCATAGGCTAAGAAACCATTTTGGATGCACACGATTATACTCTTGGGTAAAGGGGCTCAAGTGGAAGCTCAGTTTGCTTTGTTTGGAGATAGTGCTAATCTTGATGCAAGATAGGTGCACGAATTACATCGAACATACCATATGCTTAAAAATATATTTGGAAGCACCCAATAGAACTCCTAGATGATGTGTGTCATATAGAATCTCACTTTCGTCTCTTTGGAGATATTGTTAGTTTCGGTGCAAGATAGGTACACGGTTTGGCCAAATGCACCATAGGCTAAGAAACTATT
>NC_012877.2:26475135-26476523 GCF_000003195.3 Sorghum bicolor
TACTAGATGAAGTGTATCATATGGAATCTCGGTTCGGTCCAGTTGGAGATAGTATTAGTTTCGGGGCAAGATAGTTGCATGGTTTGTGCCCAGTGCACCATAGGCTCAGAAATCGTTGTGGAAGTTCCCGATGGTACTGCTAGGTGAAGAGGCTCAAGTGAAAGCTCGGTTCGGTCTGTTTGTTGTTAGTGCTAATCTTGATGAAAGATTGGTGTACGGTTTGCATGGAACGTACCATATTCTCAGAAATCAATTTGGACGCACCCGATAGAACTCCTAGATCATGTGTGTCATATGGAATCTCGCTTCAATATGTTTGGAGACAGTGTTAGTTTAGGTTTAAGATTGGTGCATGGTTTGCGCATAATGCACCATAGGCTCAGAAACCATTATTGAAGCACACGATGATAATCCTAGGTGAAGTGGCTCAAGTGGAAGGTCGGTTTGATCTGTTTGGAGATAGTGCTAATCTTGATGCAAGATAGGTGCACGGTTTGCATGGAACATACCATACGCTAAGAAATCCATCTGGACGCACCCCAATAGAACTCCTAGATGACATGTGTCATATGGAATCTTGCTTCGATTTGTTTGGAGAAAGAGTTAGTTTTTGTGCAAGATAGGTACACAGTTTGCGCCTAATGCATCAAAGGCTAAGAAACCGTTTTGGATGCACCTGATGATACTCCTGGGTAAAGGGGCTCATGTGGAAGCTCAGTTTGGTTTTGTTTGGAGATAGTGCTAATCTTGATGCAAGATAGGCGCACGAATTGCATGGAACGTACCATATGCTTCTAAATATAATTGGAAGCACCCAATAGAACTCCTAGATGACGTGTGTCATATAGAATCTCACTTCGGTCTCTTTGGAGATAATGTTAGTTTCGTTGCAAGATAGGTACACGGTTTGTGCCTAATGCACCATAGGCTAATAAACTATTTTGGACGCACACGATGGTACTCCATGGTGAAGAGGCTCAAGTGGAATCTTTGTTCTATCTTTTTGGAGATAGTTCTTATCTTGATGCAAGATAGGTGCACGGTTTGCATGGAACATACCATATGCTCAGAAATCAATTTGGACAAACCCGATGGAACTGTAGATGCACCCTATGGAACTACTAGATGAAGTGTATCATATGGAATCTCGCTTCGGTCCAGTTGGAGATAGTATTAGTTTTAGTGCAAGATAGTTGCATGGTTTGTGCCCAGTGCACCATAGGCTCAGAAATCGTTGTGGAAGTTCCCGATGGTACTCCTAGGTGAAGAGGCTCAAGTGAAAGCTCGGTTCGGTCTGTTTGGAGATAGTGCTAATCTTGATGAAAGATAGGTGTACGGTTTGCATGGTACGTACCATATTCTCATAAATCAATTTGGACGCACCCGAT
>NC_012877.2:26476860-26480770 GCF_000003195.3 Sorghum bicolor
TGATGCAAGATAGGTGTACGAATTGCATGGAACGTACCATATGCTTCCAAATATAATTAGAAGCACCCAATAGAACTCCTAGATGACGTGTGTCATATAGAATCTCACTTCGGTCTCTTTGGAGATAGTGTTAGTTTCGTTGCAAGATAGGTACACGGTTTGTGCCTAATGCACCATAGGCTAATAAACTATTTTGGACGCACACGATGGTACTCCTTGGTGAAGAGGCTCAAGTGGAATCTTTGTTCTGTCTTTTTGGAGATAGTTCTTATCTTGATGCAAGATAGGTGCACGGTTTGCATGGAACAAACCATATGCTCAGAAATCAATTTGGACAAACCCGATGGAACTGTAGATGCACCCGATGGAACTACTAGATGAAGTGTATCATATGCAATCTCACTTCGGTCCAGTTGGAGATAGTATTAGTTTCGGGGCAAGATAGTTGCATGGTTTGTGCCCAGTGCACCATAGGCTCAGAAATCGTTGTGGAAGTTCCCGATGGTACTCCTAGGTGAAGAGGCTCAAGTGAAAGCTCGGTTCCGTCTGTTTGGAGATAGTGCTAATCTTGATGAAAGATAGGTGTACGGTTTGCATGGAACGTACCATATTCTCAGAAATCAATTTGGACGCACCCGATAGAACTCCTAGATCATGTGTGTCATATGGAATCTCGCTTCAATCTGTTTGGAGACAGTGTTAGTTTAGGTGCAAGATTGGTGCATGGTTTGCGCATAATGCACCATAGGCTCAGAAACCATTATTGAAGCACGTGATGATAATCCTAGGTGAGGTGGCTCAAGTGGAAGGTCGGTTTGATTTGTTTGGAGATAGTGCTAATCTTGATGCAAGATAGGTGCACGGTTTGCATGGAACATACCATATGCTAAGAAATCCATTTGGACGCACCCCAATAGAACTCCTAGATGACATGTGTCATATGGAATCTCGCTTCGGTTTGTTTGGAGAAAGAGTTAGTTTTGGTGCAAGATAGGTACACAGTTTGCGCATAATGCATCATAGGCTAAGAAACCTTTTTGGATGCACCCGATGATACTCCTAGGTAAAGGGGCTCAAGTGGAAGCTCAGTTTGCTTTTGTTTGGAGATAGTGCTAATCTTGATGCAAGATAGGTGTACGAATTGCATGGAACGTACCATATGCTTCCAAATTTAATTGGAAGCACCCAATAGAACTCCTAGATGACGTGTGTCATATAGAATCTCACTTCGGTCTCTTTGGAGATAGTGTTAGTTTCGTTGCAAGATAGGTACACGGTTTGTGCCTAATGCACCATGGGCTAATAAACTATTTTGGACGCACACGAAGGTACTCCTTGGTGAAGAGGCTCAAGTCGAATCTTTGTTCTGTCTTTTTGGAGATAGTTCTTATCTTGATGCAAGATAGGTGCACGGTTTGCATGGAACATACCATATGCTCAGAAATCAATTTGGACAAACCCAATGGAACTGTAGATGCACCCGATGGAACTACTAGATGAAGTGTATCATATGGAATCTCGCTTCGGTCCAGTTGGAGATAGTATTAGTTTCAGTGCAACATAGTTGCATGGTTTGTGCCCAGTGCACCATAGGCTCAGAAATCATTGTGGAAGTTCCTGATGGTACTCCTAGGTGAAGAGGCGCAAGTGAAAGCTCGGTTCGGTCTGTTTGGAGATAGTGCTAATCTTGATGAAAGATAGGTGTACGGTTTGCATGGTACGTACCATATTCTCAGAAATCAATTTGGACGCACCCGATAGAACTCCTAGATCATGTATGTCATATGGAATCTCGCTTCAATCTGTTTGGAGACAGTGTTAGTTTAGGTGCAAGATTGGTGCATGGATTGCGCATAATGCACCATAGGCTCAGAAACCATTATGGAAGCACCCGATGATAATCCTAGGTGAAGTGGCTCAAGTGGAAGGTCGGTTTGATCTGTTTGGAGATAGTGCTAATCTTGATGCAAGATAGGTGCACGGTTTGCATGGAACATACCATATGCTAAGAAATCCATTTGGACGCACCCCAATAGAACTCCTAGATGACATGTGTCATATGGAATCTCGCTTCGGTTTGCTTGGAGAAAGACTTAGTTTTGGTGCAAGATAGGTACACAGTTTGCGCCTAATGCATCATAGGCTAAGAAACCATTTTGGATGCACCCGATGATACCCTTGGGTAAAGGGGCTCAAGTGGAAGTTCAGTTTGCTTTTGTTTGGAGATAGCGCTAATCTTGATGCAAGATAGGTGTACGAATTGCATGGAATGTACCATATGCTTCCAAATATAATTGGAAGCACCCAATAGAACTCCTAGATGACGTGTGTCATATAGAATCTCGCTTCGGTCTCTTTGGAGATAGTGTTAAATTTGTTGCAAGATAGGTACACGGTTTGTGCCTAATGCACCATAGGCTAATAAACTATTTTGGACGCACACGATGGTACTCCTTGGTGAAGAGGCTCAAGTGGAATCTTTGTTCTGTCTTTTTGGAGATAGTTCTTATCTTGATGCAAGATAGGTGCACGGTTTGCATGGAACATACCATATGCTCAGAAATCAATTTGGACAAACCCGATGGAACTGTAGATGCACCCGATGGAACTACTAGATGAAGTGTATCATATGGAATCTCGCTTCGGTCCAGTTGGAGATAGTATTAGTTTCGGTGCAAGATAGTTGCATGGTTTGTGCCCAGTGCGCCATAGGCTCAGAAATCGTTGTGGATGTTCCCGATGGTACTCCTAGGTGAAGAGGCTCAAGTGAAAGCTCGGTTCGGTCTGTTTGGAGATAGTGCTAATTTTGATGAAAAATAGGTGTACGGTTTGCATGGAACGTACCATATTCTTAGAAATCAATTTGGACGCACCCGATAGAACTTCTAGATCAGGTGTGTCATATGGAATCTCGCTTCAATCTGTTTGGAGACAGTGTTAGTTTAGGTGCAAGATTGGTACATGGTTTGCGCATAATGCACCATAGGCTCAGAAACAATTATGGAGGCACCCGATGATAATCCAAGGTGAAGAGGCTCAAGTGGAAGGTCGGTTTGATCTGTTTGGAGATAGTGCTAATCTTGATGCAAGATAGGTACACGGTTTGCATGGAACATACCATATGCTAAGAAAGCCATTTGGACGCACCCCAATAGAACTCCTAGATGACATGTGTCATATGGAATCTCGCTTCGGTTTGCTTGGAGAAAGACTTAGTTTTGGTGCAAGATAGGTACACAGTTTGCGCCTAATGCATCATAGGCTAAGAAACCATTTTGGATGCACCCGATGATACCCTTGGGTAAAGGGGCTCAAGTGGAAGCTCAGTTTGCTTTTGTTTGGAGATAGCGCTAATCTTGATGCAAGATAGGTGTACGAATTGCATGGAATGTACCATATGCTTCCAAATATAATTGGAAGCACCCAATAGAACTCCTAGATGACGTGTGTCATATAGAATCTCGCTTCGGTCTCTTTGGAGATAGTGTTAGTTTCGTTGCAAGATAGGTACACGGTTTGTGCCTAATGCACCACAGGCTAATAAACTATTTTGGACGCACACGATGGTACTCCTTGGTGAAGAGGCTCAAGTGGAATCTTTGTTCTGTCTTTTTGGAGATAGTTCTTATCTTGATGCAAGATAGGTGCACGGTTTGCATGGAACATACCATATGCTCAGAAATCAATTTGGACAAACCCGATGGAACTGTAGATGCACCCGATGGAACTACTAGATGAAGTGTATCATATGGAATCTCGCTTCGGTCCAGTTGGAGATAGTATTAGTTTCGGTGCAAGATAGTTGCATGGTTTGTGCCCAGTGCGCCATAGGCTCAGAAATCGTTGTGGATGTTCCCGATTGGTACTCCTTAGGTGAAGAGGCTCAAGTGAAAGAGCCAGACGTGTCCCT
>NC_012877.2:26486321-26487280 GCF_000003195.3 Sorghum bicolor
GCCGCAGGCTTTACACGATTTGAGCCTAATGCACCATAGGCTAAGAAACTGTTTTGGACGCATGCGATGGTACTCATTGGTGAAGAGGCTCATGTGGAATCTTGGTTCTGTCTGTTTGGAGATAGTTCTAATCTTGATGCAAGATAGGTGCACAGTTTGCATGGAACATACTCTATGCTCTGAAATCAATTTGGACACACCCAATGGACCTGCTAGATGAAGTGTATCATATGGAATCTCGCTTCAGTCCAGTTGGAGATAGTATTAGTTTCGGTGCAAGATCGGTGCATGGTTTGTGCCTAGTGCACCATAGGCTCTGAAACCGTTGTGGAAGTTCCCGATGGTACTCCTAGGTGAAGAAGCTCAAGTGAAAGCTCGGTTTGGTGTGTTTGGATATAGTGCTAATCTTGATGCAAGATAGGTGTACAGTTTGCATGGAACGTACCATATTCTCGGAAATCAATTTGGACGCACCCGATAGAACTCCTAGATCATGTGTGTCATATGGAATCTCGCTTCAATCTGTTTGGAGACAGCGTTAGTTTAGGTGCAAGATTGGTGCATGGTTTGCGCATAATGCACCATAGCTCAGAAACCATTATGGAAGCACCCGATGATAATCCTAGGTGAAGTGGCTCATGTGGAAGGTTGGTTCGATCTGTTTGGAGATTTAATCTTGATGCAAGATAGGTGCACGGTTTGCATGGAACATACCATATGCTATGAAATCCATTTGGATGCACCCCTATAGAACTCCTAGATGACATGTGTCATATGGAATCTTGCTTCGGTCTGTTTGGAGACAGAGTTAGTTTTGGTGCAAGATAGGTACACAGTTTGCGCCTAATGCATCATAGGCTAAGAAACCATTTTGGATGCACCCGATGATACTCCTGGGTAAAGAGGCTCAAGTGGAAGCTCAGTTTGCTTTTGTTTGGAGATAGTGCTAATCTTGATGC